>NW_024395824.1:23793524-23864047 GCF_016617805.1 Bactrocera tryoni | reverse complement strand
CCCTGATCGCTTCGCACTTTCAATTGCTTTGTAGTCTTTATTAAAATTTGTGCGCAAGACGTTTATTTTCTTTTTACTTTATTCGATAGTGAAGTCAAGTTTGTAAAGAACAAGTTCTGCATGGATTTTTTTAAATGCTAATTGTTTTTTTGTTTGATTGAAATAATCTTTAGATTTCACTTTCCACAACTCGGGCAAATCACGATAAAGATTTATTAGCATAGAAATAAATTCACGTTCACTTTCACTTTTACTTGTTTCTGCCATTGCGCACTTAACGGGACAAAATTCATATTGATCAATAAACGCTGTAGACCAGTGTTTCCCAAAGTGGGCGATAACGCCCCCTTGTGGACGCTGCAGGTATCAAGGGGGGCGGTAAGAGACCCAGAAAGAAAATGGGGGCGTTGTGCAGAGGCCTGGGGGTTATTTGTAATTTTATTTAGCTAGGAGGCCTCTTAGACAACAACTAGATGAGCTCTCGACTCTCAACAACAACTTGTGAACATCAACTAATATGAATTAAAATATTGCTCAAACTCGGTTCTATATTTCTCTCCGCGTAGTTTATATATCTGTCCTATTTTATTGAATATAGAAAAAATGAAAATCATGTCAATCGGTCGCTCCGTTTCATAACGGGGCATCTCGACAGGATAGAATTTATAGAATACTAACTGTCAAACGTATTGCTATTGCCATTGCCAAATCTGTATGTGGGCATTTGCTATCATAATATAATCATTTGCGCAAAGGTGTAGCTTAGGTAGGTTCGAGCTGATGTAGCGAATGCTTTGAGCTCTTGAATAATTTATTTTATCACTTCCGAAATGACGTCGGGTAGGTAGCTGATGTAACGCACGTTTTGAGCTTTTGAACTCCTTAAATCTTTTATGTGGAAAATAAAAAAAGGATTTTTATCCTTTCTTACAAATGTATTTCTGAGAAAAATAAGATAATAAGAAAAGGAGAAAGATCCTTTTTTACAAATGTATTTCTGGGAAAAATAAGAATTTATATTTTTGGACTACTATATAATAATTGTGCTTAAGAATTCCTATATAAACAATTTAATATTTATTTTATATTCATTTGTGGTTTTGCGCGCAATAAATTAGCATTACTTACGTCTCCTTTACATTACTCGCGAAGTTAAACGTATTTCTCAAAGCAAAACAATGTCCGAAGTAAAAAAGAAGAGACGGCAGTACTGTGCGGAATACATTAAATTCCGATTCATTGAAAATACCACAAACCCATCCTCGCCTTTGTGTCTACTATGTCTAAAAACATTTTCGAATGAAGCAATGAAGCCTTCAAGACTGCAAGATCCTTTGAATAAAATGCATGCAGATAAGAGAGACAAGAATGTAGCATATTTTCAAGACCTAGAGAAGAAGCATAATACTCAGCCAAGTGTAGCAAACCTATTTTCGGTGGCTGCTAAGCAAGAGTACAATATCTCTTTGTTAATTGCTCAAAAAGGCAAACCACATAACATCGGAGAAGAGTTAATATTGCCAGCAATAAATGAAGTAATAACTACCGTGCTTCATAAACCGGCCGTATATATTATCCGAAAAATTCCTTTGAGTAATAATGCTGTGCAAAGATGAATTGAAGAAATGGCTGAAAACATTGAGGAATCATTGTGCGATCACCTGAGGACAAGCTAATTCTCAATTCAGCTCGATGAGTCCACTTTACCAACTAATGAAGCATTGTTGTTGTCTTACGTGAGGTTTATTAAAGATGAGAAAATATGTGAAGAACTATTATTTGCTAGAAATTTAGAGACCGATACAAAAGGCGAAACCATATTCAATATATTGGAAAAGTTTTGCGATGAGAAAGAGATTCCTTTGAAAAATATTATTTCAATTGCTACGGATGGCGCTCCGGCTATGATAGGGCTTAATAGCGCACTTAAAAAATAAAATTCCAGATGTCCTTGATGTACATTGCGTTATTCATAGACAACATTTAGTTGCTAGAAACTTAAGCGAAAAACTATTTCAATCATTGCAATATGTCATCAAAGCAGTCATTAAAATCCGCAACAGCTCTTTGAATGATAGATTATTTCATCAGCTTTGTGTTACTAATGACAAGGATTTCAATCGTTTGTTGTTTCATACTGAAGTTCGTTGGCTATCAAGAGGCAATTTTCGGACTCGATTCTACAACCTGTTTGACTCTGTTATAGAGTTCTTGGAAACTAAAGATACAGAATTTCAAGACAAGCTCATAACATCAAAGAATGATATAGCTTACATGACAGACCTGTATAAATTGTTCAACGACATGAATCTCCAACTGCAGGGCGATAAACTAAATTTAATTAAAACAAAAAACGTAGTTGCTGCTTTCGCAGCCAAACTGTTTCTACACAAAAAGAATCTGGGCAGCGTGAGTTTCACAATTTTCCGAATTTATCAGTATCATGCACTAACGACGAATTGTTTGCCCACTGCCAACATTTGGAAAACCTCCACATTGACTTCACCGAACGATACCAGGACATTTTGAACTTGGAAATATCAAACTGGGTGTTGGATACCTTTTCAAATGTCCACACAGCAATGTCACCTCAGCTGGAAGAAGAACTTATAGAATTGACAACAAACGAGGAAATAAAAATCAAGTTCAAAAATGGTTACCAAGAATTTTGGCTACAAAAACCGATCTCGCAATTGTACCCTGGATTGTGGTCAATCGTTCAACGATTCTTGATAGCATTCCCATCATCATATTTGTGTGAACGTGGATTTAGTGCTGTGACTTCACTGCTTACTAAAAATTGAAATCGCTTGCTTGTTTGTTCTTGAGTAAATTGGAACCTGATATTAACAAACTTATTAAACAGCATCAGATTCATCCTTCACATTAGTTTTTATATATGGATTTAGTTTTATTTTTAATAAGAGATTTTCTGTTTTAATACTATAAAGTTGTGTTTCAATAATCATTCTTATTGGCAGGTGGAGCCCGTAAGAGTTAACTTGAGACCTAAGCGCCGTTGTATGTTACCTAATGCGCTTAGGTTTCAAGTTGCTGGTTATAATAAAAGTTTCGTTTAGAATTCTCCGTTAATATACATATATAGGTCACAATAATTAATTTGAAGTTATAGTGGTTTTTAAATAGGTGAAAAAATGGCGGCGCTAAAAAAATATTTATTCTCAAAGTGGGCGGTAGACAAAATAAGTTTGGGAACCACTGTTGTAGACGTAAATATGGGCATCAATATAGTCGCCGTCTGTTTAAATGAGTTAAGCATCCCCCCACTCTACCTGGGAAAAACTGGCGCACCCTAGCAAGACAGCATAATATACCACATCCAATGGCACTGTACACTTACTTCACCACAGCTGATGACACCAACACAACTCACTATACCTATGCAATCACTCATCAAAAAGGATGGACAGCGGGAAAGCAGATACAATTCGTTCGAAACTTTCGCCATATACACTTTCGCATCTTAACATTCGTCTACAACACATTCGTTTACACACTGCGCCGCGTCGACACCTTTCGCCCGTTCCTTCGATCGACATCCCGCGCTGACCTACAGCGATTCAACAGTGAACCTCAATAGATTATTTTGCAAAAATTATACTTTGTTAAGTGTCAAAATTAATCCTTTTTAATAAATTAAATTATGTTAAAGAATATAAGAGTATTTATTCTTGCCCCCATTGAGACATGGTCCTTCGAGCCTTAACGCAAGGCACCTATAACCGACAAATTAAAAACAATAATAACTAATATAATAACAATAATAAATGAATTTGGTGGCAATCGAAGTGCGAAAGTGAAATATATACAGTGTGCAGTGACCCAACCAGAACGAAAATCAAAAAAAAAACAATAAAAAACGTTAACTTCGGTTGCACCGAAGCTAAATACCCTTCACATGTGCATTTCTGTTAGTAACTATGTGTTCAGTTTGTGTGGAAGCTATATGCTATAGTCAACCGATCTTATCAATTTCTTCGGAGATTACATTGTTGCTTTAGGAAATAATATATACCAAATTTGGTGAATATATCTTGTCAAATGTGAAAGTTTTCCATACAAGCATTTGATTCCGATCGTTCAGTTTGTATGGCAGCTATATGTTATCGTGGTCCGATATCGGCCGTTCCGACAAATGAGCAGCTTCTTGGAGAGAAAATGACGTTTACAAAATTTCAAAACGATATCTTAAAAACTGAGGGACTAGTTCGTATATAAATTATTCATTCTTCCACTTAGACGTGGAAAAAAAACAAATTTTATTTTTTAACGTTAGGTTATGCTTTATTGAACTTTACATTACGACTGCTTAATACTAACAATTATAACTTACTTTATACCTATCAATAATTTATGGTCACATTGCACTTCAATGTGACCGTATAAAACTCGGCTGCGCTGTTGTTGTAACTTTGCTGTGGTGTTTTCGCAATTTGATATTTTGCGTTTCCTGTTGACGAATTAATGCAGACATGTCGTCAGCAATCTTGGCTTATTAATTTTATTTGTATTCGCTTGTGTTAGCTAGATTTTGGTGTTAACTAATTTGGTGTTAACTCCTCCGCCCTTAAATTCGAGCGTCCTCGTTCGAAGGGTCTTCACAAAATTTAGGTAAATCGTCAACGCATACTTTCGTGGTATTACAGCCGGTTATTATTTTATTTAGTCTTCTATTTACTCTATGTTTTTTTTAATTTTGCTTTTAATAATACAAATATGCTTACAGTTATTATTATTGCTATAATTGTTACATTTGCAGAAAAATAAATATAATTTTTTGTCTTTAGCAAAGAAATTTCTTTTTCTTCATTTAATTGTAGTTTTTTTATGGATTTGAGAGATAACATTTCTTCTACTTTACTATTATTTGCCATTTGTTGCAATATTGCTGGTAAAGGATTGTTACTAGTTACTACCTTAGAAAAATAGCTTTTACCATCTATTTCGATATTAGTATTGTAGTGTTTTATTAAATACGTGCCATTTAACTTCATTGTTTCGTTTTCAAATTTTACGAAACCTGTATATTGGTTTAGAAACAATACATCATTTGTTATTTCTTCAATCTCTTTTACATGATGATTATTAATTTTCGTACAATTGTCGACTTTACTTTTTAGCAGATGTGCTATGCATGTGCTATTCGTAATATCCTCTACTATATTTCTTGAACATATCGATAATTTATTATATGACTTACATTCTTTACTTTTCCCGTAAACTTTATTCTGGCATATTAAAATTGACTTAAATTCGATTTTATTTATTAATTCTTTTTCTTTTATTGGTCTTATTTCTAAAGTTTTACAATCGTTTTGCTCTGTGGTAGGCAAATTTATTATATAAATTAAGCTTTCTTTATTTGAAGCGATTTTTATTTCAGCAAATTCTAATGCTTCATCTACATTTACGAATGGTATGTTTTCATCTATTAAAAATTGTTTCGTTATTTCCATTTCTTTATCAGACAATATGTATGAATTTACTATGTTAGATTTGGCCCAGTGTATGGCGTATGCTATATTAATTAGCTCTTCCTTTATAATTTCTAATTTAAATTTTATTCGTAATATTAAGTCATTCGCAACTTCTTTTTCTTCTCTCACCACTTTATATATCTTATTAGTATTATCTATGATTTCGTTTATTTTCGCATTTGTCAGTTTGTTAATTATTAGCTGTCTATTATTACTTTCTAGCACATTATTGATTTTTTCCATTAAAATATTGTAATCGGCATGGTCTGGATTTCCGGCAATCTATTTCCATGCGGAGCCTATAAAATCTAGTGATCTCCTAACTTTACTGTTTATTCTAATTCTATCAAGATAATTTTTCGATTGGTTTATGAGGGATGTCAGGATGGGTTTCAATGGATGGTTTGCTAATTTATCATTAATTGTCATTTCTACGGTTTATTGTGTTGTCGTAGTCTTGTAATTCAATTGTATGGATTATTTTGAATGTGCCTGTTTGTAGTTTTGCGGGACCTGCGTCGATTGTGACTAGTTGGGATGATGAATAGTCTAGTATTTGTACGTTTCCGTATGCCATGCAGGCAAAAAGTCTAAAAAAAACAAATATATATATTTCTGTCAAAAGTGTAATAATAAGCGTGCTATGCGCTCTTTTTATCCTTATCAAAGAAAAAAATATTATTTTTTATTTTTATTTTTTTTTTGTAATAAGCGTACTATGCGCTCTTTTTTATTTATTTTTTGTTCATTGTTTTGATTAATTTTTAATTAATTTGTAATTAATTTTTTTTTTTTTTTTTTTTTTTTTTTTTTATAAGGCTTTTGTGGACTACCTTGCCGGTTTGTGTTAAAACTGTAGAATTCTTATTTTCTTTTACTATTTCTTCTTTGTACCGTGAAGTTAACTTATTTACGTAACGTTTATTGATTCTAACATAGATTTTCTGTCCAATTTTATATTCTTTAAATGGACTTCTGTTTTTATTGTGAAATATTAGGTCTTTCTCTTGTTTTTGTTTTATTCTTTGTATGTTATTCTGTCTTGCCTCTTCGTACTGGTCGGGATTAGTGAATATTCTTCGTCCAAAAAATGATTCAATCGGTTTTTGTCCTGTAGTTGTGTGAATTGAATAATTGTACTCATATACTGCCCTGTCTAGCAGTTCTTCAAAAGATCTTTCTGTATTTTCCGCTTTTAAACACCTTAAAATTTCTGATAGGGTTGAATGGAATCGTTCAACCTGACCGTTAGCTGTACTAGTATGTGGGGGTATCCTATGTATTTTTATTCTGAGTTGGTCTTCTAACATAAAAGTTATTGAGTTGGAATTTAATGATTTTTCATTGTCTATTATTATGTTTTGTGGAACTCCAAAATTGAAAATGATCTGTCTAAGTGGCTCTCTAATGTCTTCTGTAGCTCTTGATTTTAATATTTTCGCTTGGGCGTATTTTGAGTACTTATCTATGGCAGTCAGTATTAGTTTTTTTTCGGTGATATAGATATCTATATGGATTATCTGTCCTGGGTATTCAGGAATAGGAGTTGCTTGAATTTTTGGGTTATTGAGATGTCTGTCGTACTTGTTTTCTGCGCATATGCCGCATTGTTTAACTATTGCTTTAATTTTCTGGAGCATTTTAGGGAAATAAAATGTTTCTATTAATTGCTGTTTATTTTCTACTGGGTTTCGATGAGCTCTTTTATGTGTTCGTAGTATTTCATTCTCTTGTTGCTCGTTTGTAATGAGATCTTTAACTCGCGTTCGTGTGTACCTAGCTTTGTAGTTCTTGAAGTGTAGGGGATAAATTTGTTGAATCTGCCCCATTATTTTTTCGGTTGTGAATATTCCATTAATAACTGAAGGGTTGAGGTAGCCCTTTAGTATTGCTGTCAAGTCGTCTATTGAATAATTAGGTTTAGTCAAAATGTGCCTATGGTACGTAGGGAAGGGTATTTTGAATTGATAGCTATCGATTTGGTCTGTTAAGATCCAAATTTGATTTTTGAATACATTTATTGGGGTATTAATGGTCGGAATTAAATTATGCGAAGAGCTTTCGTCTGAATTAGTGGCAACTGATAACGAATTTATTTCAAATGGTCTGGAGAGTGCGTCTGCAACAACGTTTGCTTTACCTGGTTTGTATTTTATTTCATAATGATATTCTTCCAAAATTGCCTTCCATCTTTTCAATTTGGAATTGTTGTTTTTGTTACTGAGTGCGTACGTAAGGGGTTGGTGGTCCGTATAAATGGTTATTTTAGCAGTACCATACAAATAATTTCTGAGGGAATTGAGTGCCCAGATAATGGCAAGCATTTCCCTTTCGTTAGTTGGATAGTTTTCCTCTGTTTTGCTCAAAGTTCGCGAAATGAAAGTGATTGGTCTTCCATTTTGCTCTAGGACTGCTCCTATTGCATGTTTGGAAGCGTCGGTGGTTAGAGAGAATTCCTTTTTATAGTCTGGATATTGAAGAATCACATCTTCGGAAGTGAGTGCAGATTTAATTTTTTCAAATGCTTCTTTTGCTTCGCTATTAAGTGTAATGGGACTTTTTTGACATATTTTCGAGATGCGACCTTCTTCGCCGCGGAGTAGGGTTGTTAATGGTTTTGCAATTGAAACATAACCTCTTATGAAGCGTCTATAGTATCCTGAGAGGCCGAGGAATGACCTCAAATCTTTAAGGTTTTTGGGTATTGGAAATTGACTATTGATTGAACCTTGGTGGGATTGGTTAAGATGCCATCTGATGAAATAACAAAGCCTAAAAATTCTACTTTGGTTTTAAAAATTCACATTTATCAATCTGAACTTTCATATTAGCTTTATTTAGGGTGTCAAAAAATTGTATCAATGTGTTTTTGGTGGGACTCTTTATCTTTGCTGAATATGACTATGTCATCTATGTAGACGTAACATGTTTTCCCTATATGGTCTCTTAGGATGTCATCAAGCGCTCGTTGGAATATACCACGGGCGTTTTTAAGCCCAAAGGGTAGTCGCGTGAATTCATATTTTCCGTTGTTCACGAAAAAAGCTGTCTTCTCAACATCGGATTCCTTAAGAGGAATCTAGTGGAAGCCACTCTTCAGATCGATTACAGAAAATATTTTGTTGTCTCCTAGTTGAGAAAGTAACTCATTTATTTCCGGTATTGGATACCTATCTGACACGGTGACACTATTCAGTTTTCTATAATCGATGACCATTCTATACTTTTTCTCTCCCGATGCGTCCTCTTTCTTGGGGACTACCCATATCGGAGAGTTGTAGGGCGATCTGGATGGTCTTATTATGCCGTCTTCTAATAATTTATTTATCTGTTTATCTATTTCGTCCCTGAGGGAAAATGGGTAAGGGTAGGATTTCGAGTAAACTGGCGTTTCGGAGTTTGTTCTTATTTCGGCTACTACTTTGGTGGTGTAGGTCAGTCTTTCGTTAGGTTCGGAGAAAAGATGGCTATGTTTATGGATGAGTTTCCTCAATTCTTGTCTATCTTGAGTATTCATATGCGTGTCCCTAATTTGGATTGCGTTTACGTCCTGTGTTTTGTATTCTTTTAGATGAATTTTCGTGTGGTTTGCTATAATCATAAAATTATCCTTACTATGGATTATTGCGTTAATTTCTTTTATGCTGTCATTACCTAATATTCCGTGAAATGTGGTTAGGGTGGGTAGTAGGAAAAACTTTAATTGATTTTTGAGCTTGAAAAAAGATTTATATATGTGTGATGGGTTGATCTTTATTTTGCCTCCTATCGAGTTTGCATGAAATGGGCTATTATTTTCTATTATTTTCCTTGCTAGATGAGGCTGTATGTAGTTCTTGTTAGAACCTGTGTCTAGTAGTATTTTAAGAATTTCTCCGCTCCTTGTTCTACATTCGAAGTAAGGAAGCGAAGAAGTTTTCATTCTAAAAATGTATATCTGTTGGGTCTAGGATTTCGGGTTAAGTTCTGATTGTAGTTGAGAGAGTCCTGGTCAAGAATATGGTAGTATGTTGGTTCTTCAAGAGGGTTTGCAGAGTTGGGGCCTTCCGGCTGTATCTGAGAGCAGTTTATATGGAAATTTCTTTGAATTTTGTGGGGTGGATTCGGCAAAATTCGAACTTGGTCCTTCCTGTCGTTTTCCGGCATACTTGAAGTTCGGTCTATTGGCATAATTTATTGCGTTTGTTCTAATACTCTGGTCTATGTCCATTGGTTCTGGTTTCGGTAATGGTTTTTGCGCTAGAGGTCTTGGGGGTGGATTGTTGTAAGGATTATATTGTGGATTGTTATAGGTGTTATTCTGTGGGCTGTTGAGTGGTTGATAGGTGCGTTGCGCGAATTGTTGTGGGCGGTATGCGTTTGGCGAAAACGCTTGTTGTGTGCGTGGCATATATGCGAGCTCTGGGTGAAAATATTGTTGAGAGGGTTGTGTATAGACTTGTCTTTGGAAATGTTGGTGTTGTGGTTTTGGGGGAAGTTGTGGTCTATCCATTCTGTAGGCAGTGTATTGTAATTGTTCGCGTGTGTGGTTCTAAAATTTTTGATTCTCTAGCTTCATGCAAAGGTGCAGAGCTTCTGGCAGGTCGGCAGGTTCTTTCATACCAAGCAATTTGGAGAGAGTCTCCTGAAAGTCCTCGTACATGAATATCCGAGAGCTTCTCCTATAGGTTCGAGAAAGAATTTGTATTGATTCTTCACTCATCTCCATACAGGCGATTTTGTTAAGAATTAGTGACAGATGTGCGTATACTTGCGAATAGAAGCTTTGTACCGATCGACGTCCTTGAATAATGCACGTCATTTGATATTCCAGTGTACTTAAATCTCTTTTATCCGCGTAATGCGTTGTTAAGCATTTAGAGATCGCTGTCCAATTCAGCGGTGTGTTGTAAGATTCGAGTACGGCATCGGCCTTACCAACTATTTTATTCCTAATTACGTTTAAGATTCCAAAATATTTTGGAGTGCCTATCAAATTTTCATAGATTTTGAGGATGCGCTCAACGCTTTTCCTCCAACTGCTAAATTCGGTGGGGTTTCCGCTAAATTCTCTTTGTCCATATCTGAAAGATTGTTCCTATAACGTTCGTCAATCGTTTGGTCCACTATGGGTGCTGGGATCATGTCATTCTTAATTATACTTTGTATTATGTTTCGTCCATCTATGAGTAGTAATTGACCTAGTAGTTCTCTTACTTGATTTGCTAAATCGGGTTGTGCAGGATTTGGATTAGGTGAGGGTAGTACTGGTAGCCTTATGAGATTATTTGGATTTGCCATTTTATTTTTTTTTCCTTTTACTTACTTGAGGATTACGAAATATTTAAAAAAATTTCTATTTATTATCTTCGCTAAACTAATATTTCCTATTTTTTCGGTGTTAACCCTTCTAGGAAAGGTGGCTTTTCTACTCTGGAGGGTCCAGGGGAATCGCAGAGTTAAGCGTTGTTATAGGTTTTTATTTATTTTTAGTTACTGACTGTACGAGCCTTTTTTTATTTAATTTATAATTTATAAATCTCTGGAGGGTCCCTTGAGTGGTGAATCGCAGAGTTTTTATTTGTTATAAGCTGGAGGGTCCCCCCGAAGGTGGTGAATCGCAGCTTTAGTTTTTGTAAATTATTGGCTGTACAAGCCGTGTTTTATGAGCTTTTAAATATGTACCTAAATCTAGTTTATTTGATTCGAACTATGTATTCGGAGAAACCAAAAGATGAAAGATATTGTCTTCTTATTTTATAACAAGATATAGTAGTGCTTATTTTTAGATAAGTTTATTAATATAATATCTATTTGGTTAAAGTTTATTAATATAGTATTTATTTAGCCAAGTTGTTAAATTTATTGAATTTGTCTCTTGTAAACTGAATTTAGAATTATATATTTACATTTGAAATGTAACGTGAGAATTTATTTATTTAAAACAAAGGTATTCAAGAATATTTTTATTTTGTTTGGGTTATCGATTTACTTACATTAATAATATTTTGAGTCGCATTTTCATTAGGCTTCTGCTTTCCGGGCTGGCTGTCCAATGACGTCCTGTTTGGATCCGTTTGTTGTCCTACTGAGGGGCCTTTATTTCCCGTGATGCTGCCTTGTTGTGTTCCTCGGGTGGAGTGTTGTCTTCTGGGTAGCACTTTCTGCTTTACCCGTGGTACTATAGCACTGTTGAACTTTATGTGATATTGTTCAATTCAGGTAGCACTTCCTGCTTTACCTGTTGCACTATATGCGTTATTGTTCAATTTAGGTAGCACTTTCTGCTTTACCTGTTGCACTATATGCGTTATTGTTCAATTTAGGTAGCACTTTCTGCTTTACCTGTTGCACTATATGCGTTATTGTTCAATTTAGGTAGCACTTTCTGCTTTACCTGTTGCACTATATGCGTTATTGTTCAATTTAGGTAGCACTTTCTGCTTTACCTGTTGCACCAAGTTACAATATCCACGCGAAGGAAACACTTTTAGCTCGGGCGCCAATTATTCATTCTTCCACTTAGATGTGGAAAAAAAACAAATTTTGTTTTTTAACGTTAGGTTATGCTTTATTGAACTTTACATTACGACTGCTTAATACTAACAATTATAACTTACTTTACACCTATCAATAATTTATGGTCACATTGCACTTCAATGTGACCGTATAAAACTCGGCTGCGCTGTTGTTGTAATTTTGCTGTGGTGTTTTCGCAATTTGATATTTTGCGTTTCCTGTTGACGAATTAATGCAGACATGTCGTCAGCAATCTTGGCTTATTAATTTTATTTGTATTCGCTTGTGTTAGCTAGATTTTGGTGTTAACTAATTTGGTGTTAACTTATATACAGACAGACAGACAGACGGACAGACGGACAGACAGACAGACAGACGGACATGGCTAAATCGACTCAGCTCGACATACTGATCATTTATATATATACTTTATAGGGTCTCCGACGATTCCTTCTGGGTGTTACAAACTTCGTGACAAACTTAATATACCCTGTTCAGGGTATAAAAAACAACATACCCACATATTTATATACATACATATACAACAAATAGACAAAAAGTGCAGTGTCACAACAAAAAAGGAAAACAAAATAAACAAGCAGAACAATATTGCTTTTATATATGTACATATATACACATATGTATGTACATACATACATATATCAAAACAAATTAAAAAGTACAAGAAATATGGACAAAATTCCTAATTTAAATAAAAATATTAATACATATAAAAGTGTGTGCCAACAAAACTAAAATTATATAAATAAACTAAAAACAACACATAAACCGGGCGTGAAATCGCGAAACTAAAAATACATACTTACATACAAAAAACACTGGGCGCGAATGCCAGCAGTAAAACATACATACATACATACATACGAACAAACTAAACGCGCGCGAAACCTACATATAAAATATAAACTAACAAATTAAGCGGGAGCGAATCTAAAACAACATAAAATAAACAAAAAAAAACCCTAACCCAAAGGGAACGAACTGGAAGCGAAGGAGAAGGAGTTGACATCAGAGGCCCGAATCAACGCAGACAAATACATATATGTACGCACAATCAACATTACTAGGCATACCAGCTAGAAACAGTTTGGAGAGGAGCACAGGAATTTGTGTTACACCCCCCATTTATGAACGAGTCGGCATTTTCGGCCGTTTTAATATCATAACTAAAAGTTTGAAAGTTCATTTCGGCAATTCCACTAAGAGTTGCCAAGTACCCGGAAATTTGTTGTCAAAACTTATTGAATATTTTTAAGATTTTCATCAAAATATATTATTGCACATTAATTTTTACGTCATATCCATTGCGAATTCACTAGCCGGCATTTATGAAAATTCTAACTTTGCAAGAAACTATGTCAACCTTCAAACCCATTCAAGAGATGTTCAGGAATCCAGCTAACAGAAGTAATATTACAATAGAATCTATACAATTTGTTGTGCAATTGGAACCTAAGTTCTTCAGTGAAGATCTAGATTGTATTTTTGCTGAAACACAAATTCTTTTTGATTCATGTAAAGAGTGTAAATCTTTCGATGACATTTCTATAGTAGCGTACAAATTGAGAAAGGTCATTCCTTCTGCGTACAAAATTGTTCATTACATAATGACTGCTCCTGTCACGTCAGCTTCATGTGAACGTTCTTTTAGTAAATTGAAATTTGTTTTCAACGATTTGCGTACAACAATGGGGGATGAACGTTTGAATTCTTTGATGCTGCTTTCTTCTTCAAAGGATAAAGTAGAAGAAATCGATCTGCGCGATGTTGTTGGAAAATGGTCAATGTTGAAACATCGCAGAGTGAAAATATAACTCAGAAATTTATATTTTTTGCAATTCAATTTCTTAAGAAAATCTTGTTTTTTCCCGCGTAACACGTCGCTGAACAATATATGTATTTTATATTAAGATAAACATATTAAATGATGATTATACTAATATGTACAATACTTATTTGAGAATAAAATAATGAATTATGCTATTATGTTGTCAAACTTCTCCGTAATACCTTATCAGAAATGAAGATATCCTTATTTTATATATATTTATAAAGTATAAGAGTCGGTATTTCAAAGGGACTCACCCCCCCATGATCTTGATCCTCGCGACGCCCCTGCATACATATGTATATGCATATATATTTAGTGGAAACATTCATTATATATTTCATTATACATATAACATTCTTATGTACATATGCATAATTGCCAAGCGTAAAATATATATGCATACGAGTACATACATTTACATATGTACATATACATATCTATAATATGTACATATTCGGCGTGGGTTCTAATTGTAAAAGTGCATATTTATTTACATATGAACATATATGTACATAAGAGAAAATAACTTTTTCAAATACCTCTCTCTCTCAAAAGAAAAAAAAGGTTCAACAAAACATACACAACTTGTAAGAACTATATTAAATATATAATAACACATAAACATTAGTACATATTCAAAGTCCACATTGGCAATTATTCGGCCAATTATTAGGGTGTGCCTATATACGTATATAGAACATACTTAAAATAATATTGCGGTTTAAAACAAATCATATAAAATAAAAATAAAATTAAAATAAAAAATAAAAATAAGTTTAAATAGCAAGTAAATAAGTAACGGTATTAAAAAAACAAATAATCCGTCTTTTACGAATAACCAAAAAAACGTTTATATACTTTAAAAAAGTATTCATTTCACACTGAGAAACCTTTCTACATACAACCGAAATAATGAACAATAACAAAAATCAAAGTACACCTGGAGCTACACGCTCAAAACAGGTTGCTAGATTTATTTCAGAAAGTGACAGTTTAACAAGATACTGCACTAGATTTGCCTCTTCACCGATTCACGAAAACTCGGAATCGTTACTAGAAATCAAAATTATAAATCTCAACAATTTTTGGACGCGCCTTCAAGCGGCTTATGACGCCATAGTAGAATCTGACGATTCAGATCTACATACCTCAAGATTTTAAATCATCGGCTTACGATACTTACGAAAACTGCTTAGACCAATATGAAGAAACGAAAGCTATGATCTCCGATCAATTGAAGCTAATAAAGGCAATTGCACCTACTCCCCACAGTAGAGTAGAGCTGCCACAAATGCAACAATATCAAGAGGCAAGTTCAGGCATCCAACTCGAGGTGCCCGCATGTGACACAGAAACATTTTATGGAGGTTATGAAGAATCGCCATCCTTCCGGGACGTGTTCACGGCCGTGTACATAAACCATCCTCAATTATCACATGCGCAAAAATTGTATCACCTCAGATACAAAACTAAAGGTCAAGCAGGCGAAACAGTCAAACAGTTCGCATTAAATGACGACAATTTCAATTTGGCTTGGGAAGCTCTAAAAGCGAGATATGAAAACGACAGAATACTGGTCGATAAACAAGTAACGATACCAATGAACTTGCCAAAAGTTAAGAAAGGAACAGGTGTAGAATTCATCAAACTAGAATCCACTGTTTCAAATTGCTTGTCGATTCTATCGACACTAAATTAACCCCCAGACAGCTGGGACCCAATTCTGGTAAACATTTGCACCGCCGCATTACCAGAAAAGTCGTTACTTCTATGGGAGCAATCGCTCTCATCACGAAACAAGTGCCCAACGTGGCAACAAATGAAAGATTTTCTCACCACCCAATATGAAATTGCGGAAAGGTTAGAAGAAAATATAATTAATACTAAGAACATTAAACACCACCAAAACCGAAGCTTCAATAGACCCCAAGTTAGTAGCAAAAACAATTTAAACAAACGCTTTCACATAATGCAATCGTTCATATCCGAACAGATATAGCAAACGTCATGCGAACTATGTAAAAGAGGGCATAAACTTAAAACTTGCGAAAAGTTTAAAAAATTAAACATTAACGAAAGGAACAACTTTGTCAGATCAAAAAGACTCTGTACAAACTGCTTGTCCCATACACATAATCTTAAAAATTCCAAAAGCAAATATAACTGCTTATATTGTCACAAAAGACACAATTCAATGCTTCATTACAGCAGATATCCAATCTCACTCCAGAGAAGTGCTTTTAAAAAAAGAACCACGGGCTTAGTTGCAAAAGCAAATCCCAAAGTTCACAATTTTAAAAATTCCCAAGAGACACCACGTTGCTCAAAGGCACAAAAAGTTCAAACGCTGCACAGCGAAACACAAGTTGGACTAGTTACCACCATGCCAACTAAAGTTCAGTATAATACAAGCAGATACCTTAATTCGCAATTAAGGAAATTTCGAATGTTAAGGAAAGTTCCCCCTATAACAAACAAAACTCCAGAAGATCAGTATTGTGAAGACTTCTCTAAAGCCACAACTACTCGATCAAATAATGGCCGATACGTCGTAGGACAACCAATAGAGCCACAATTTTCCAATACACCACATAAAGGTAGAAAAAGCAAGGTTCGTAACCTTTCGACCCCGCAGGATGGCTTTCGCCAATAATGATAAACGTCAAATTAGTGCATACGCACTTAAACAGAAAATATAACAAAAGTGTCTCAAAAAGTAAAAAAAAAAAATAAAAATCGACTCTTCCCCACATTGCCCCTCTTCTTCTTAATTGGCGTAGAAACCGCTTAAGCGATTATAGCCGAGTTAACAACAGCGCGCCAGTCGCTTCTTCTTCTCGCTACGTGGCGCCAATTGGATATTCCAAGCGAAGCCAGGTTCTTCTCCACTTGGTCCTTGCAACGGAGTGGAGGTCTTCCTCTTCCTCTGCTTCCCCGACGGGTCCTGCGTCGAATACTTTCAGAGCTGGAGTGTTTTCGTCCATCCGGACAACATGACCTAGCCAGCGTAGCCGTTACCTCTTAATTCGCTGAACTATGTCGATGTCGCCGTATATCTCGTACAGCTCATCGTTCCATCGAATGCGGTATTCGCCGTGGCTAACGCGCAAAGGACCATAAATCTTTTTCGCAGAACTTTTCTCTCGAAAACTCGCAACGTCGACTCATCCGTTGTTGACATCGTCCAAGACTCTGCACCATACAGCAGGACGGGAATTATGAGTGACTTATAGAGTTTGGTTTTTGTTTGTCGAGAGAGGACTTTGCTTCTCAATTGCCTACTCAGTCCGAAGTAGCACCTGTTGGCAAGAGTTATCCTGCGTTGGGATTTCTAGGCTGACATTGTTGGTGGTGTTTACGCTGGTTCCAAGATAGACGAAATTATCTACGACTTCAAAGTTATGACTGTCAACAGTGACGTGAGTGCCAAGTCGCGAATGCGACGACTGTTTGTTTGATGACAGGAGATACTTCGTCTTGCCCTCGTTCACTACCAGACCCATTTTCTGTGCTTCCTTGTCCAGCCTGGAGAAAGCAGAACTAACGGCGCGGGTGTTGAGGCCGATGATATCAATATCATCGGCATACGCCAACAGCTGTACACTCTTATAGAAGATGGTACCTTCTCTCTTATTTAGTTCTGCGGCTCGAACTATTTTCTCCAAAAGCAGGTTGAAAAAGTCGCACGATAGGGAATCGCCTTGTCTGAAACCTCGTTTGGTATCGAACGGCTCGGAGAGGTCCTTCCCGATTCTGACGGAGCTCTTCGTGTTACTCAACGTCAGTTTACACAGCCGTATTAGTTTTGCGGGGATACCAAATTCAGACATCGCGGCATAGAGGCAGTTCCTTTTCGTGCTGTCGAAAGCAGCTTTGAAATCGACGAAGAGGTGGTGCGTGTCGATTCTCCTTTCACGGGTCTTTTCCAAGATTTGGCGCATGGTGAAAATCTGGTCGGTTGTTGATTTTCTAGGTCTAAAGCCACACTGATAAGGTGCAATCAGTTTGATGACGGTGGGCTTTAATCTTTCACACAATACGCTCGATAGGACCTTATATGCGATGTTGAGGAGGCTAATCCCACGGTAGTTGGCGCAGATTGTGGGGTCTCCTTTTTTATGGATTGGGCATAGCACACTTAAATTCCAATCGTTGGGCATGCTTTCGTCCGACCATATTTTACAAAGAAGCTGATGCATGCACCTTATCAGTTCTTCGCCGCCGTGTTTGAATAGCTCGGCTGGCAATCCGTCGGCCCCTGCCGCTTTGTTGTTCTTCAGGCGGGCAATTGCTATTCGAACTTCTTCATGGTCGGGTAATGGAACGTCTGCTCCATCGTCATCGATTGGGGAATCGGGTTCTCCTTCTCCTGGTGTTGTGCGTTCACTGCCATTCAGCAGGCTGGAGAAGTGTTCCCTCCATAATTTAAGTATGCTCTGGGCATCAGTGACTAGATCACCTTGGGGTTCTACAGGAATACGCCCGGTCTTGAAACCTTCCGCAAGCCGCCGCATTTTTTCGTAGAATTTTCGAGCATTACCCTGTCGGCCAGCTTATCAAGCTCTTCGTACTCACGCATTTCAGCCTCTTTCTTTCTTCTGTCTACAAATGCGTCTCGCTTCCCTCTTCAACTCTCGGTATCTATCCCATCCCGCACGTGTAGTGGTCGATCGTAACGTTGCGAGGTAGGCAGCCTGTTTTCTCTCCGCTGCGACACGGCACTCCTCGTCGTACCAGCTGTTCTTTTTGCACTTTCCGAAAACCAATGGTTTCGGTTGCAGCTGTACGTAAGGAGTTTGAAATGCCGTCCCACAGTTCCCTTATACCGAGTTGTTGACGAGTGCTCTCAGAGAGCAGGAGTGCAAGCCGAGTAGAAAATCGTTCGGCTGTCTGTTGTGATTGCAGCTTCTCGACGTCGAACCTTCCTTGTGTTTGGTGGCGCGCGTTTTTTGCTGCACAGAGGCGGGTGCGAATCTTGGCTGCAACAAGATAGTGGTCCGAGTCGATGTTAGGACCTCGGAGCGCACGCACATCTAAAACACTGGAGACGTGTCTTCCGTCTATCACAACATGATCGATCTGGTTTGGTAGTTTTTCGATCCGGAGACAGCCAGGTAGCTTGATGAATCTTCTTATGCTGGAATCTAGTACTACAGATAACCATATTTCGGCCCCGGCGAAGTCAATCAGCCTCAACCCATTTGGGGATGTTTCGTTGTGGAGGCTGAATTTACCGACCGTAGTGCCAAATATACCTTCTTTGCCCACCCTGGCGTTAAAGTCGCCAAGCACGATTTTGACATCGTGGCGGGGCAGCTCTCATAAGCGCGCTCCAAGCGCTCATAGAAGGCATCTTTGGTCACATCGTCCTTCTCTTCCGTCGGGGCGTGGGCGCAAATCAGCGATATGTTGAAGAACCTCGCTTTGATGCGGATTGTGGCTAGACGTTCATTCACCGCAGTGAATGATAGTACTCGGCGACGGAGTCTCTCTCCCACCACGAATCCTACACCAAACTTGCGCTCCTTTATATGGCCACTGTAATAAATGTCACAAGGACCTACTCGTCTCTGTCCTTGTCCCGTCCATCGCATTTCTTGGACGGCGGTGATGTCAGCCTTTGTCTTTACGAGGACATCAACCAGCTGGGCAGCGGCACCTTCCCAATTAAGGGACCGGACATTCCAGGTGCATGCCCTCAATTCGTAGTCCTTATTTCGTTTGCCATGGTCGTCATCAAAAGGGGGGTCTCTCATCCGAGGCTGGTTGTAGCTCTTCACTGTGGGTGTTTTTTACGTGGCGGGTCCCAAACCCAGCGCACAACCCTTGTAGGGAATGTTTCGCCTTCTCACTTTAGCTCGCCTTCGAACGGATGTTCTTAGGCTACCCAGAGGATACTTGGTCAAAGACCGGAAGTAGTGAGCTGCTTGAGCCATGTGTAAAAGAATCGTTTCTGGCCACTCCCAAGTGAATGGCGATCAGAGAACTTTCCTCACTTGCGTGAACTTCTACACATGACTCCATCCTCCCACATTGCCCCACAGAGGCTTAAATTTTCAAATAAATAAAATCTCAAAAGCAAGTTAAGAGATCAGCATACTCCTAATGCGGTATAGTGACGCACCTTCTCTTACAAATAGCTAAAGATCGCTTTTATTGCAGCTACCCAAGCGCTCCTCATATGAGTGGGTTATAGGAATCAGCTATAGAAAGCATCAAATTAATTATGGAGAAATCTCTACTGTACAAATCAAAGCCGTTTTCCATTCACGGCCATTCTCTCGCAAGACCCCTCTAATTTCATAGTCCCAACTCCAGGGCTAAGGAGTTCCCATTCTGGACACATCTCAGCCAGGCGTGGAGTTACTATAATTTATAAGCACATTATAACACAGAAAAGGCAACTAATAAATAGCTTGTTTCCCAAGCCGATGGTAAAGAAATTTTAAATAAAAGCACAAATAATAAACCGATCAAAGAAACAACCGCAAATATAATAACTACCAGTAGTACGCCATACATACGCAATTCTAGGCAAAATATTCGCCTAGGGGGCCCAGGATATTTAAATGAGTTAAGCATCCCCCCACTCTACCTGGGAAAAACTGGCGCACCCTAGCAAGACAGCATAATATACCACATCCAATGGCACCGCACACTTACTTCACCACAGCTGATGACACCAACACAACTCACCATACCTATGCAATCACTCATCAAAAAGGATGGACAGCGGGAAAGCAGATACAATTCGCTCGAAACTTTCGCCATAAACATACACTTTCGCATCTTAACATTCGTCTACAACACATTCGTTTACACACTGCGCCGCATCGACACCTTTCGCCCGTTCCTTCGATCGACATCCCGCGCTGACCTACAGCGATTCAACAGTGAACCTCAATAGATTATTTTGCAAAAATTATACTTTGCTAAGTATCAAAATTAATCCTTTTTAATAAATTAAATTATGTTAAAGAATATAAGAGTATTTATTCTTGCCCCCGTTGAGACACCGTCAATATGCTTCAATATAAAATCCTATCAATATGCTTCAATACGCCATCAATATGTTTGAAGCCCTCGTACCCGTTCAATATGCCCTTCAATACGTATTGATCAATAATATTGATCGTCTACGCGCTACTTAACAGTCAAAAGTTCAACCTGCTATGACGAAAAATAGCATATACTTTATAGATACAATACCCTGAATAAATCTGATTCTTTTCTGCTATTTGCTATCGCAATTCACAAAATCGAACTGTTACCGCAGTTCACAGGTTCGAGCTGCTATTTACAAAATGTGATCGCAGTTGCGATTTTTCAATCACAGTGCAAAAATCACCGATAGTGAAATATTGCTCATCACTAGCGCCAGCACAGTGTTAAAAATATTTAAAAGGCATTCTCGAAAAATACCAACAGCAAAGAAACGGACATTTTGAGGTAATATTTCATTATAATATTATTTAGATCACATCATATTATTTACATCTTACGATGTTTGTTCAAAAATTATAGCGAATTTTATATTTTTTATTCAATAATATCTTATTTAAAGTAATTGCCTCCAGATATATTGCACTTTTGACAGCGTATTTTCCAAACCTCAAAGTACTTGAAAAGTAAGATTATATTTTTATATCTTGTTTAGTTCTACTTCGATTCAGTTTTTAATTTCAGCTTTCCGTTCCCAAAACTGCGGCACCAAAGAAAAATTGTATACATACAGGGTTTGTCCGAAAAGTATTAGGACTGAGTCAATTTAAAAAAAATTTATTGAACCAATCGTTACAATTCTTTGAAAACTTTCAAATTACGCTCCTTCTGCGTCGATGCAGCGTCGACCATCCAAGCATTGAAGGCGTCACGGAAGGCATTATCGCAGCATAAGCAAAAATCGACGACGAATCCAAGAAAACCAGATATGAAAAATTAACTAAACTTCCAAAATGGCCGCCTTGTCAGCATAAGTGGGCTGTTAGTGACAACATAACGCAACAAAACAATTGAAAATTGTATGCACGTAGCCCGCGAAAATTAGAAATTAGTGATAGTTTTTTGTACAAAACTAGTTTCACAGAGCTTTCGACAAAATTGGAGCCCATATTATTATTCGACAACTTAGAAAATGGAAAATAGGCCAGAATATGATACGTTTTATTACTAACTTCCTCACAAACAGAAAACTCAAAGTCAACGTAAATGGTTTTCTTTCTTCAACACTCCCGCTTTCTAATGGTACGCCGCAAGGCTCTCCTCTTTCAGCCCTCCTTTTTATGATTACGAGGGTGTACACCCACTACTTACTTTTTCTAATAATTCACGCACTACCACTTTATTAAAAACAAAATCCAAGTGGCATTTATATTTAAAATGATTTTAATAGATCAAGTAGTTTTTACCACAAAATTTGTAAGGAAGAATATAAAAGTACTACATATAAATAAATGCAGGACGGTGTCCAGATGACGCAACGAAAGATGGGGTTGATTCGATGTAGTGGTCTTGATGTAGCGCTCTGGATTACTAACGCACTCAGGATCGGTGAATTATATATGTATCGGCGTAGAGATGTTAACGCGGCGCAGTGTGTACATATGAATTTCTTGTAGATGAATTTTAATGCGTGAATGCTGATGTGCGGCTTGTGAAGATCGAATGTTACCGTGCGAGAGTGTAGAACGAATTGAGTCTGCTTTCTCCTTGTCCATCCTCTTTGATGAGTGGGTGTAAAGGTATGGTGAGATGTGTTGGGGTCATCAGCTGTGGTGAATTGAGCTGTCACATTAGGATGCGCTAGTTTTACCGAGTAGAGGGGGTGGATGCTTAACTCATTTAAACAGCTTTCGATGATATTAGTAGGATGATAAAAAATTACATAGGAGTTGAGCACCAGATCTATGCTGACGATGTCCTAATCTACACAAAAGTCTCTGACGTTAATTTAGCTCAATCCTTATTTACTAATATACTCGCCAGAATTGAGACTTGGTCACTGGAGTCTGGTGCTTCACTTTCCTTAGACAAAAAACATATCCTTCATGTACATATGTAGGAAGCAAAATTGCAACGGTATTTCACTAACCCACAACCAAACTAACATCGAATGTAAAACACAGCTGAAAATACCAGGATTAATTTTTGACTCTAATTATAATTTTAATGCTCACTGTAAATATGTCAGAAACTCGTTAATGTCACGATTAAATATTGTTAAATATCTCTCGTCTAAGCATTCATTTATTCATCCGAACACAGTAGTCAATGTTGTCAGAGCTTTGCTAACTTCAAAAATAGATTATGGGCTCCCCATCTATGGCAATTGCTCCAAAAGCAGTATCAACCTTTTAAATGCAGCTTACCATTGCGCAATACGGCGAAGTCTCCAGGCCTTTCCAACCTCGCCAATAAAAACGATAATGGCTGAATCTGGTTTACCAACTATTCAAAATAAAATTATAGATTCTTCGCTTCAAATTCTTGCGAAAACGGCTGAGAACACCAACCCATTACTAAATACAACTATCACCTATGCCACGAAAAAAAGAAAAATTCCAAGAATACAATCGGCTATTTCGAGATGCTTAAGTTTCGCTGCAGAAAATAATATTTTACGTAACGCAACACGCAAATTCACCACTCGACATCCTCCCTGTCTGATCAATGATAAAATACTACAGAATAAGCTTATGTTTTTGTCCAAGCAAAACACACCAAACGAAGTCTTTCAACAAACCTTTGCTGAACTGGAATCTAATTACATAAATAATGGCTGGAAGTTATTGTTTACGGATGGCTCCAAGTCCATCGAGTCCACTTCGTTAGCAGTTGTCACTGCCACAGGAGAAATTATTTGCAATTGGCTTCTTCCCTCAACGAGCTCTGTATTTACCGCTGAAGGATCTGCTATCCTTCATGCAGTTAATTACGCAAAAAAGACTAAAGGAAAGTTCCTCATCTGTACAGACAGCAAATCGTGTATGTCTGCAATAACGTCTCCTTCCAATCGCAATCCCATAATAGAAGTTATCAGGGACGCGGTGATTGGTGCCCTTCAGAAAATCCAAGTAATGTGGATCCCTGGCTGGTATTACAGGCAACCACTTTGCAGATCTCGCTGCGAAAAATGTAGCCAGGACTCCTGCCTTAACATAATACGTCTCATCCAAGCAAGACATTCTTAACCTTATTAAGCACAAAAGGCATCATAAACGCGGTCATAAACCCAGCCAGAAATCGTATAATCTACTCGTCGACAGTTCCAACTAGCGCAATGAAAACATATACTCGATTAAGGATTGGACACACTATCATAACACACGCCCACTTACTATCGGGTAAAATCCCATCCATTTGCCCCCTTTGCGATGACACCGCTTCTATCAAACACTTACTCACACTCTGTCCGATGCTTCACCCAACAGCCCACAACTCTGGCAACATTGATCTCATAAAAGTACTAAGTGAACCTTCAGAAAAAAACGTGATGATTGTATATAGATTCTTAAAAACCAACGATTTGTTAAAATATATTTAAGCAACTTACATCTTTACTAACCCTTAGCAAGTAGAATTTTTCACCTAGTTATAATTACAAGACGGCTGAAGGTCTCGTAGCCAGTGCTGCGTTTATGTATTTATATAATAAAACTCTTTTTGTTATATGAATTATTATAAATAAATAAATAAAAACTAGTTTAAATCTGAATGAATAAATCTATGTAAATGAAAACTAATGTCAATTTTAATAACTGAATTGATATCTTCCTTTTTTTTCATTTAAAAATTTTCAGCTGTTTGGTTTTCTTTCATATAGTGCAGGTGCATCCTGTATAACGCCAAAATACCTGCGGCGTTTACGGTCTTTTAACGCCTGATGACTGTAGCTGTAAATCCGGATTATGAGTAGGGTTACCCCTTTAGGTTTTTTGCAGAACCCTGAGCTAGTGGATGCGGCATACTGACACCTAAGTATAATGGGGTGACACTTATCAGAAATGACTGACAAGCTAATGTAGAACCGCCCCATCCCGTTCAAACCTTGGCAGATCTCAGACTCCGTTCCCTCCCTGCCGTCATTAAGTTGGCGTTTTAGGTTTCGACTCCGAACGTATAGCCTCATAAGGGCGAGCGTCAATCCCCGCCTTGGTCTCGCTACTGAGACAACCTTTGTAATATTAAATCGATTACCCTTCCGGGGTAATATTGGTATGGACACTAACAAGAATAAGAGAAACGTTGGTGGAAGGGTGACGAAGGAAGGTGAAGGGATGTTGAAGCTGATCTGTTCCGAGTGAGAGTGCTAGTCCTGAGGCGACGAAACCGTCGTTAACGAAATGCGCCAATACCGATACCCAAATAGGAGTCTCTACGAGTAATAGGATGGGGGAAGCCGGTGGAGACCCGCTCACGAACGGCGTGGGTACAGCCTTAATACGAAATCCCTGCTAGACTCGTGACAGGGGGCAGAAGCAAGACAGCGATAGCTAGCGATGCTAAGTTTGACTTCTTGTTGAGCAAGACAGGAATTGACTCCACCGAAACTCAGCTTAATGTATAACATGTTCGTCGATTAAATATCTGCAAGTGGCCAGATGCATGTAAATTCCTTACTTTGCGTAGTCTAATTATAGGATGGTGCCCGTGCAGACTAGTTCCTCAGCTTCACAATTAGCAAGGGTATCATTATGCCATGGAACCCATTGCAGGTTTGTCGTGAAAAATTATGTTAGATTCATTAAGAAATCAAGGCAATATTTCACTATCTTTGATGAAACTGTGGTAAGCTTCAGAGGTTTCAGCTCTGCTTAGCTATCCGTATATGTAAATATATTTCCTGTGGTGAGAATACCATTTTTCAAAACAACAAGATTTTCTGTGGTTGCTATGATCTCCGCTTGGAAGACACTGCAGGGGTCTGGTAAACGAAAAGCAATTTTGTATCTAATTTTGCTGAAAAGACACCACCACCCACTCGATTATCGTATAGACGCCAATCCCGCGTCCCTGTCTACATTACTCCTTTCCCACTCTTCTTTGGAAGGGAAGAAAATATTGGAGAACGGATTTTGTCTCAATTACAAAGGAAATCCGTGGTAGTGGTTGGAAATGAGATCTTACAAAGTATTATAGAATGCTCCTTTTTGCAGTTGCTTACAAAATAAGTCTGTTGGCAGCAAATTTAAAATGACGTTTAGTGTCTGACTTAGCGTTGTTTTAAGAGTTACACTGATAAATATACTAGCTGCTGTTTGTATAACACAACATATGCCCCCTTCTTTTCTAGATCTAACAACAATTTATACAATTTCAAGATCCATAACATTCCTTCATTCTCGTAACGCTTTTAGATATTCCAAAGCAGAATTGAAATTTTTGTCATTAAGAGCATACTGTTTGACTATTACGCCTGCTTGACCTTTTGTTTTTTATCGGAAGTGATACAATTTTTGCGCATATGATAATTTTGGATGGTTTACGTACCCGGCTGTAAACATGTTCCGGGAGGACGGCCATTATTCATAACCGCTATGAAAAATTTCAGTGTCACATGCAGGCACCTTTAGATGGGTGCCTGAATTCACCTCTCGGCTTTGAAGTTGTGGCAGCTCTACTCTCGGTTGTGGAGTAGGTGCAATTGCTTTAATTAATTTCAATTGATCGGAGATCATAGCTTTTGTTTCTTCGTACTGGTCTAAGAAGTTTTCATATTTGGCGTATGCTGAGGATTTGAAATTTTCAGGTAAATCTAACCCGTCAGATTCTAAAATTGCGTCATACGCGGCTTGGAGACATGTCCAGAAATTGCCTAGATAGTCTTTTTTGATATCTAATATTTCTTAATTTTTTTCATGTTTTATTTTGACCGGATATATTTTTTTTGTTTTAAATTAATAAAATTTTTAATAATTAAACTTTCGCATTTACCTCTCCGCTAGTTTTTCGAAATTTTGTAATTCTTTTCGATAAGTTTTAAAATTTTAATTTAATTTTGTACCCTATGCGACGATCGAACAGGCGATGATCAAAAAACAGCGACTTGCAGACTTCGGGTGCAGACGAAAAAAAGAACTGCTGTGTAGAGATGATGACCCTTGTTGTTGGGTGGTACCAGAGTGGTGTGTGTTTGCGTGTGTGGATGTAGGGTGTTATCGAGTGTGGGTTGTATTGATGTGTGGGTTCTCTTGGTATGTGGATTCTGTATGTGTGGTGTATTGGAGTGTGGCAGTGATATAACTTCTTGTGCAGCTGTGTTGATGTAGTGGCTTTAGGGGGAGGCTTATCTTATTAGCCAACCCTTACACCCAAGGTATCGCGGATAATTATCCTGGATGCGGAAGGGCAGGGGTCTAGGTCGCAGCAGGCCAGATAACTCAGCTCAGTAGGACCTGCACTCCGAACCTGTCGACAGAGGGTCGAAAATTCGACAAGACAGCCCCAGGGGTAGCAGAGATTGAAAAATCTCTGAAGGTCGAAAAGTATACTCTAGTTGCCTTAGAAGGCGCTTTTAATAACATCTAGGCTGAGGCCATTTTGAGCGCGTTTTAAGTACTTGGATATATCTGAAATTCTCAAAGAATAAATTGAACAGATGCTCCCGGGCTGATCAATAATTTCAACGCTGGTAGCTTCAATGATGTGCTTATCTGTCTAAAGAGGTTCACCTCAAAGAGGTAACCATCCAAAATTATCATGTTAATCGACAAACAAGTGACAGAATTAATGAATTTACCAAAAATTAGGAAAGAAACAAGTAAATAATTCATAAAGCTTCAATTCACTGCTTCAAATTGCTTGTTCTATCGACACAGAATATTCCCATAAACAATTGGACCCCGTTCTGGTAAATATATGCAAATCAGCATTACCAGAAAAATCGTTACTTTTGTGGCACCAATCGCTCTCATCACGAAGAAAATGACCAACGTGGCAACAAATGAAAGATTTCTTAACTGCCCAATATGAAATTGCGGAAAGGGTAAATGAAAACAATGGCCAGAACAAAAACGTCCAACTCGACCTAAATCGAAGCTTCATTAGGCCGTAAGCTGGTAACAACTTAAATCGTAATTTTTTCAAAACACAATCGCTCACATCCGAACAAAACAAACATACGTCATGCGAACTGTGTAAAGGATGGCACAGGCTGAAATCTTACGAAAAATTTAAAAATTAAATATTAACAAAAGAAACAGTTTCGTAAGAACGAAAAAACTTTGTACCAACTGTTTGTAACATGCGCATACGCTCAAAGATTGCGAAAGCAAATTCAATTGCGGTTATTGCCATAAACGACATAACTCAATGCTTCATAATACAAATTTTTCCAGCTCCGCTCAAAATAACGATAATGTTAAAAGAGCTGCGGGGTTAATTGCAACAGCAAATCCCGATTTAATAAATCCCGAAAATTACCAAGAAGCACCATGCTGCTCAAAGGCATTAAAAACTCAGACGCTACACAGGGGAAACCAAAGCAGTGTATTATGAGGAGAACTGTTTAAACTTAGGGCCTTAATAGACCAAGGATCTCAACGATCATTTATAGTGTCTAAGTCACAATGTAGGCTACAACTGCCTACAAAACTAGCCAATTTGGAAATTACGGGAATGGGTGGAAGAGTAGTACAAAACTCAAATAAAATCTGTCCTATTACCCTTCTTTCCCCCAAAGCGGATAAGCACATTCAAGCTGAAGCTATTGTCATATCGCAACTAACAAATATGGTTTCAAGCTATCATACAAATAGCAAGCATTGGCAAAAGGCTTCACACCTTAATTTAGCAGACCCCAACTGCAACACTCCCGCTCAAATAGACATTATATTAGGCAGCGATCTCATACCACAAATAATACTCGAAAGTGTTGTGAAAATTTCGAAAACACTTCTGACACAAAATACCATTTTCGGTTTGATAGTAAGTCTACTGGTTGCGGAACCAGTTACCACGGTGACAACCCAAGTTGAGGAAATCCCCAACGAATACCTCTACACACAACTGAAAAAATTTCGTCGTACGACTACCACTAAAGTCAGAATTTCCCCAAACACTCGCCATAGGTCATTCACGCACCTCTGCTATCCAGCAAACCTACCTAAAAACGTGATCTAAAACCAGAATACGATAGGGTCTTAGAAGAATACCTCCATTTAAACCAGATGGAGGAAGTCAGCCTTTGCCGAAAATATTATAAAATGTAAATGCTATTCATTTGACCTGCCACCTCATGCAGCAATAAAGACAGACAAAAAAACCACAAAGGTAAGAGTTGTCTTTAATGCATCAGGGTCCTCAAATTCGGGGAATTCCCTAAATAACAGATTTAATGCTCCTCATATTAAATTGGTGTATATACAAATACGTTTACAATGGGGATGTCGAAAAAATGTATTGACAAATAGTCGTACATAAAGATGACCAAGATTTTCAGAGAATTATTTTCTGAAAATCTCCCAACAGTCCACTATGCGACTTTAAATAAAAAAAAGTTACCTTTGGCGTAAACTGTGCCCCATACATACATATCCATTCGAACACTCCACGAACTGGCAGAAGACAAAAAGTCAGAATTTCCTCTGGCAACACAAGTGTTGAAAACATATACATATGTATGTATATACGTTAGACCATATTCTGTCTGGAAGCCACAGTCTTCCACAGGCATACGAGTCACTAGTACAAGTGGCACAAGCTCTCAACACAGCAGAGTTTCCATGAAAAAAGATAACTCGGTGGCAAAACTTTTCGACCCCGCAGGATGGCTTCCGGCAATTATGATACAAGCGAAAATTCTGACACTATATTTGTGGCTAGACGGAACTGAATGGGATGAACAAGTGAAACCACTTCGTTTAGAAAAGTGGTCCGAGTTCGCGGGTAATATTAATGATATTTCACAGATACAAATCCCACGATGGATAAATTATGCCCGAGAGCATAAAGTCGAACTACATGCCTTCTGTGATGCCTCTGAAAAGGCGTATTGCGCCACCATCTATGTGCGCACACAATCCGACACAGCGACCACCAGTCACCAACTAGTAGCCAAGGCTAAGGTGGCATCGCTAAAAACAAAAAGTCTGCCACGACTGGAACTATGTGGTGCGCTACTGGTAGCCAAACTCGTATCCATGGTGCAAACGCATCTAAATATGGCAAAATATAAATTGCATCTCTGGTCTGATTCCGAAATTGTATTAGCCTGGCTAGAAAAACCTCCACATGCATAGAAGACGTATATTTCCAATCGAATGTCTCAAATCCTTGACCCAGTGGGATCTGTCATTAGGTGCAAGAGGGTGCAAGCCTTTGCACTTTGCCACCACCACTCTTTTGTGGAATGGTCTCCAATGGTTAACGGAATCTTCCGATTCTTGGCTATGATCGCCTATGGGTAATAAATTGCCCCAGAATGTCGAAAAATCAACTCTTTCCACAGGAGATTGGATGTCAGTATCATCCTTGAGCGATTTTCATCATTCCCCAGAGCACTCAGGGTAATCACTGACATGTTCAATTTCATAAAGCGAATCAAAATTAAAGTGAAAGGAGAACCCTCGCTGTACTCCCAAGACATCTAGACCTAGAAAAGGCAAAGCCGCGCCACTTCAGCTGCGAAATGTCACTACTAACAGAATCGAAGCCGATTGACAAAAAGTGCTCACTCACTGCTTAATACTAAATTCAATTCTGGATACGAAAGGTCTGCTTCGTGATAATGGTCGGCTTGCCAACTCAAGCCTCACATATAACAATCGCCATCCTCTAACAATACCACAGAAGTCTCGACTTGCCACATTACTCTCCGAATATACATAAATATAATGCTGCACGCTGAACATCGCCTAATGCACAATATAATCCACGAGTTCTATATTCCCCGACTTTAGCTTCAAATAACATAGCCCATTTTCATGTGCAAGATCTTCACCATGCATAAACAGCAGATGAGGACGCAGATTATGGCAGCACTTCCACCGGAACGCTGCAGCTTTGCTCTGCCTTTCACTATTACAGGTGTCGATTTTGCTGGGTCTTTTAAGATTAAGGCGTCCATGCTAAAGTCTGCCACACTAATGAGAAGCTACGTGGCTGCTTTGTCTGTTTTACGACAAAAGCAATGCACCTCGAGCTATGTGCTAATCTGATGAAAGAGGTTTTCCTCGACGCATTTGCTCGCTTCCGCGGACAACGCGGTTTGCCTTCCAAACTCATGAGCTACAATGGAAAAACCTTTATCGGGGCTCAAAGAGCCACAGAAAAACAATTTGTGGACTTTATTAAACAAGTACAAAAATACGCTCCTCAAGGCATTAATAAGCAATTTATCTCCACAAGAGCTCCTCATATGGGATTCAGCTGTAAAAAGTTTGAAATCCCACTTGAAAAAAGTAGCTGGCGAAGAGTTTACAACATTATTGATTCGCATTGAAGCTGTTCTCAATTCCCGGCCACAAGAACACTCTCGTAAGATCCCCCAGATCTCACAGCCTTAACCGCAGGGCACTTTCTCAAAGCAGCACCTATTCCAGCCACACCTGACCCAGGCGTGGGGTCGCTGGCCTTATTAAATCGATGGAAGATAATTGAAATTCTCCATCATAATTTCAGCCGCATATGGAAAGAAGACTATCTAAAGGACCTCCACAAGGGGTATCGAAGGAAAATATCAGAAAATGAGCCAAAGCTTGGAGATTGTGGTCACATAGAAAAGCTCCGTTACGGCAAAGACGGTCACACCCGGGTAGTTAATCTCCGTACTCAAAACGGAATACAACCAGACCGCTTGTTAAATTATGCCTTCTATCAACCGCGGATAATAGCAAAAATGCGTTATTAAACCATCCAACTATAATACCGAAACACAAATGTAAACCAATTCAAATAAATCAATAAAATCGCAAACCTTTAAAAATAACAATAGAAATAACAAAAAAAAATGGTCGTGACACAATCGATCATTCTATTTATATGCCACAATGTATACTCAAAACTACATTTTTTGCAGTTAACATGAATGTGGACAATCCTACTTTACCAACACCAACCGTTCGGTCGGCTATTAATGTGTCACGCACTAGGCCTACTCTATTACCCCGACCAATCAATGCCACTGCATCGACCTCATCAGCCGAAGTGGCTCTCGAGCAGCCACATCAACACTATCCTCATCAGCCGAACCGCGTCGCTTCCGATGCGAGGTCATCGACCTAACGGCAGCGGATACGCATGTGAAGCAGAAGTTTTTTTTTGTTGCCGGAGGGGGAATCTTCGAAAGAAAAGATACCGTCCTGTTTCGGACGACATGGACGATTCATCTTACTCGCGCACGTACCGCCATTGTTACCAAGTACGGAATCTGCGAGGTAGGACGCCTACGTACTAAACCCTAACTCCGTCTCCTCAAGCTATTTATTTTCCTTACGGGACTGCCGATAGGCATTTCTTCCCACACCTACACGTTTCTGATCAACGTGTGTGTCCATCTACCTTTTGTTGTTTCGTCCCATCGTTTCTGCCCCTCATTAAAGTTGGTTTGTCTTTCTTGCTATTTCTCTTGTTTATTTATTCGTCTACATGCGTTTTTCGCTTTGTCATCAATTTTTTTTAGCTCCATCGCTATAATATCTGAAGGCATGATACCTGAAATAATTCCAGCTACTTCATGTGACACAGTCCGGAAAGCGCAAGCTACCCTGATTGCACTTAACCGAACTTCTGCCCTTGCCGCATTCGCATATGTTTTGTGCAGCAATGCTGGTCCTCATATGGATGCGGCGTACATTAGTACTGACTGGCTAACTTTTGCCAGAAGAGCGCGTCTATTTTGACTAGGTCCACCTATATTGGCCATAATTCTCGTTAATGCAGCCGTCACCTTTTCTGCTTTCTCACAGGCTTTCGCGATGTGGGTCCGATAATTTAGCCTCGCGTCAATAATTACACCCAGGTATTTCAACGATTGTTGCGTTGGGATATTGTATCCATCAATGTTGAGCGTAGTCGCCTTTAACTATTTCCTACTCGTTAATAGTACCGCTTCAGTTTTTTAGCCTGCTAACTGGAGCTTTGCTTTTGTGAGCCATTCTTTTATTTTTATCGCCACGTGGTTGCATACGTACTCTATCTGGCATATTTCTTTTGCCACTACCGTTACTGCTATATCATCAGCGTACCCGATTATTTGTATTTCTTTGGGCAATGGGAGACGTAGCACACCGTCGTATAAAACATTCCACAGTAGCGGCCCTAGTAATGAGCCTTGTGGTACACCGCCTGTTACAATGTAGTTTTTAGGACCTTCTTCTGTGTCATATGGCAGTAATCTATCAGATAGGTAGCTAGATATGATCTTCAGCAGGTAGAATGGAGTCTTCTTTTGTTTCAGGGCTTCTATGATATGCGGCCAATAGGCCGAATTGAAGGCATTTTTTATGTCGAACGTCACAACCGCGCAGTATTCTTAGGAGCCATATAACCATTTGGTTCCTTCAATTACCTTGCTTGCGACCTCTGTTAGCTTTTTTATGTCGTCTATTGTCGACCTGTGCCTTCGAAAACCATATTGGTTTTCGGCTAAGCCCGGTGGCTCTCCTTCTAAATCTTGCTCTAGCCGCACACAGATTATACTCTCCAGTATTTTTCCCATTGTGTCCAACATACATAATGGTCGGGAGGAGCCGGGCTTCCCTGCTGGTTTATTTGGCTTTTGTATAAGCACTAGCCGCTGTTTTTTCCAAATCCTAGGGAATTCTCCCTCTCGTAAGCAGTAAGCAGGGAGGTTTAGGGCCTTATTCAGTATGCCATCTATATAGGTCTGATGCTTTAGTATTTGCTGCATCAATAGTTTCTTGGTGACTGACTAGCGGTGCCTTGTTTTTTCCTACACATAGAGGCATCGCAGGCTTTACTGACATGTTTAACTAGGCATTCAGCCTTCTGTTCTATGTTCATAGCGTAGTTCGGATTGTCATCTAACATTAATTTGTATATATCCTCATCAAGTGTTTCAGCTTTCCAGCCTCTGGTTTGAACCTTTTTAAGAGACTTAAGACATTTTGTGCGTTTTGTCGATTTCAAGCAGAATTGCCAAGTGGTCACTGTGTGTATACAAGTCGCTCACTTGCCATGTACACGACCGCACCAGTGAGCTACTAGCGAACGTAATATCGATTAGAAATCCGCAGCCGTTTTTTTCGAAAGTATTTCTGTTACCAATATTCAGCAAGACGGTGTTCAGTACCGAAAAGGCGGGGGGTCAGGAGGGTTTCTCCTCGTCTATTTGCGTACGTGCTACCCCACTCCACTGCCCATGCATTGAAGTTATCTACCACTATGATCATTGTGATGTTCGACACTTCTCGTACTAGATTATCGATGATTCTTTCATATTCATTTTCTGCGATGCTTGGCAGAATGTAGCAACTATAAAAGTTTATTTCGCAAATTTTTGTCCGCGTGTAATAGGCTTGTCCTCTTAGTGGCTTTCTTGGAACATGTTTTCTCCACAGGCACAAATGGCCGCTTTGCCCGTTGCTGCGCTAATGTTTTTGTATTGTTCGCAGACTATGGCCACGTCAATTTTCTGCTCAAACCCTGCATGCGTAAGTAGACTACTAATCTTGCGTCCAATGCACACTCCTTGACCGGAGCCCGAAGGGGCTGGTTACTGATGGACACCGTGGCTAACACCTCGGCAGAGCAGGCTCACATCACATCAAAAACTTGTGCAAATAGGGCAAAGGCTGCGTCCAGGCTATGTGCCTTGAGAGTTGCCTGTGCTTTTAGAACGGTGTCGCACGAGGCGAGTGCTATCATATCTGGTCTTACGCCACCGGACATAATGGCCTCTGAGTTAAGTAGAGTCCACGGTAAAACAAAAACAGTGAGTAGGCGCCTAACGGTCGACGAGCGCAAAAAGGAGAGGAAGACAAGTCTCGATGAGTGGCAAAAGCAATGGGATGCGGCAGATAAAGGAAGATGGACCCATAGATTAATTAAGAATGTACCAGCCTGGATTGACAGACAACACGGAGAGACAGATATCTACTTAACGCAGTTCTTATCGGGCCATGGCTGTTTCAGGGAATACCTACACAATTTTGGCCACGATGACGAAACACAATGTTCTTTCTTTCTGCGGAAATCTTTTTCACCTGCTCGAGGTATGTAGTAGAGAGAGAGACTATAGAAAAGCTGACAAATGAAAGCATAACGCCCGACAACATAGTGAGTCACATGCTGCGATCACAGCTGGTGTGGGCTAAAATGAAAGAGTGGGCCGCAATAGCGCTCTTAGAACTCAGAGCGAAAGAAAGGCAGCGAAGAGGCATAAGACCACATAATAACCCGAGCGGTAGGTCGTGAAGAGGCAGTTATCGCCCAGCTTAGCCCTGCGATGTAGTGCTTAACGGCGATCCCGCAAGTCCGAATACAAGCTACAGCAGCCGGAGTTAAGGGTTTAGTACGTAGGCATACTGTTTCGCAAGTCCAGCATAGTTATTTATGACTGTCTGGGCGTGGTCCCGAAAGAGGTGTACCCTAGCGGACAATATGAATGGTGCATGCTATCAGTCCCACCCTGGTAGTATTTTTAGAAGATTCCCTCTTCGGAAACAAACACAAAAAAACAAAAAACACGTGTTGCACATTGCTTCACACGAAGCTTCACCGTACCCCACGACGCGATGGAAGTCGGCCAGCTGTCACGAGCAGACCAAGGCAGACAAACCTGGTGGTACGACAACGAAGTGCAGCAGCGCATCTTGAGTCTCTTCCATGGCGTCCGCAACGCGTTGCAGCGACTCGGCACCGTTAAAAAGGCCACACTACTGAGCTCAGCAACGTGGTGGCAATGCTTTAACAACTCCAGCGACTTCTAGACTGAGCATTCGCCTAAGGGGGCCGGGATGGCTATATGAGATAAGCCTTCCCCTAAAGCCACACCATCAACACAACTGAACACGAAGACACATCACTGCCACACTCCAATACACCACACATACAGAACCCACATACCAACAGATCCCACACATCAATACAACTCACACGCGAGAGCACCCCACATCTTCACACACCACACTGGGTACCAACCAACAAAAAGCTTGGCTGCAACTGTTGGCGGTTCCAGGTTAAAATTAGGTAGGACCACTTAGGCGCAATCAATGGATTCACGGACCTCTTTTGTAAGTCCCTCATTGGTTTGGCGGTTGCAACTGCACTCTTCTCAACAGGTAGGCAACACATAACTTACTGTTTACGGTTCCAGGTTAAAATTATGTAGGACCACTTAGGCGCAATCAATGGATTCACGGAGCTCTTTTGTAAGTCCCTCATTGGTTTGGCGGTTGCAACTGCACTCTTCTCAACAGGTAGGCAGGACATACCTTATACATATCTTCAAACTTAAAAATAGACTATTCCCTGACAGGCGCACTACTAGCACTAGACACCTTTTACATCTCCATCCCCTCCCTGCTTATCAGCCATTCTTTGCCTACCGGGCTTGTTTCCGGTTTCGTTGGTATTGCTCCTTTCCGGAAGATAACCTTTGTACCACTTAGCTATTGCCTTAGTGCCAACTGTCGCAAACGGTGTACTCTTTTCGGAAGTAGTCCCCTCCGGCTTTTTAATGAGAGATCCGGATTCAATTCGTTTTTGGTTTTGATAATTTGGTTAATAAAGACTCCCCAACTGAATGTTATGGTATTGAGGAGCAACGAACACCCTTCCTCGGGATACTGTGGTATCTATTACCAGTCGACACCCGAGTTACATCTCAAGTTACGTCTGACGGCATGCAGTTGTGCACAACATCGCAAGATCGGCCAGTACGTGACCAAAACAGCAGAGTCAGCATATTTTGAATCTGTTGGAATGTGCGGTACACCCACACATTCGGGCAGACTCGAGTTGCTGATCTGATGGCAGAGTCAGCCTGATGCTCACTACCGAACAGCATACAACGTTTTTTAATCTATAACTGGCGCAGTCGAACGGAACGGTTCCAGATTCTCTCTCAGCTCCGCTCAGCTAGCAAAGAAAAGCTAAATAAAAGCTAAATAAATTATTTTTAAACAAAAGTACTGTTATTAAAAGAAAAGTGGCAAAGATACAGCTAATCATACAAATCCCAAAGCAGAACAAAATAATACATTTGAGTTGGAAAATTATAGCAAAAGCAAAAACAAAATTCAAAAAGTGCAAAACAAAAATTATTTTGAGAAAAAATAAAGAAAACTGTTGAACCTTTAAAGTGAGCTCTAAAATATTTCATTGAATTACTGCATTTGGATTACCTTTAATACAAAAACAACTACAGCAACAGCGGAGACAGCAGCAGCAGCTTTAGCACAAAAAAAAAAACAACAACATAAACAGCAACAACAGCAGCAGCAGCTATAGTGAAAAGTATTGTAAGAATAAATTAAATATTGTTATTTTAAGAAAACAATTTAAATAAAATGGCTCAAAATAATAGGAATTTAGAAAACTGTGTAGTAGCAATTACACAATTGTTAGAATTAAATGCAATAAATAATCAGAGGTTAATAAGACAACGTATTGAAAAAGATTTAAAGTATGTAAATTCTTTTGAGGGTAATGCCGGCCAATTGCCAGCATTCATTGAGGCTATAGATAGGATTCTGAGGGATTATTTAAACCAGGAACAGGAAGTTTATAGAGTAGTTTATGACTTAAAAATAATCGGGAAAGCAAAAAATTATTTGCATCTTGCCCCACCAGCTAGTTGGGAAGATTGCAAAATAAAACTTAAACAACATTTTAAGCCAAGAAAAGATCAGATGACTATAACGAAAGAAATAAACACATTACGAGTAGGTAGCATTAGTGAGTTAAGTAGGAGAATCAATGAAATAATTGATGCTATAACCGAATTTGGAGATCTGGATGAAAACGGGGAGGCAATGAAGGAAATTTTTTCAGGTATGCTTATTCAACGCATTAAGCAAATCACATCGGGGACTTGTGCTTATGCAATAAGGAACTCGATTTCATTGACTCAGTTAGCAGGAATTATATACAGTTTCATAGGGCTAGACGATGGAAATTTAAGTCCTATATTTTTAACAAGAAATAGAAATTCAAACCAATTTGATCAGAAGGCAAGAAATTTTAATAGTAACCAAAATCAAAATAATCAGAGAATAAACAACTTTAGGAAACAAAATATTGGCAATCAAAACAATGATCGTTATTATGCACAAAATAATTCGGGACGATACTCACAAAGAAATACTAACTTTTCAGGGCAAAATAATTATCATCCAAATAATCCACAGAGACAAACTAATTATCGGACAGGAAATTCAGGCCAATATACAAATCAATATCGCAATAATAATATTAATAATAATAATAACGGCTATGGTAATTCAGCAAGACAAAATATACAGACCGCCACTCGACAAACAAGGTGTTCAAATGGCCCAACACCCATGGATGTTGATGCTGTGAGCAGAACGAGGAATTTTTTACCAATTAGCCTCGGAAAATCAAAATAAAATATTAATTTCACTTACTTTGTATAACAAAAAATGGTGTGCATTGGTAGACCCAGGCTCTACTATTAGTATTATGAAAAAATCAAGCTTTGAACATTATAAGTTACCGATTCTAGAAAAAAATAAAACAATAATTAGTACACTGAATGGTGATATAGGGTGATTTTTTAAGAGCTTGATAACTTTTTTTAAAAAAAACGGCATAAAATTTGCAAAATCTCATCGGTTCTTTATTTGAAACGTTAGATTGGTTCATGACATTTACTTTTTGAAGATAATTTCATTTTAAATGTTGACCGCGGCTGCGTCTTAGGTGGTCCATTCGGAAAGTCCAATTTTGGGCAACTTTTCGAGCATTTCGGCCGGAATAGCCCGAATTTCTTCGGAAATGTTGTCTTCCAAAGCTGGAATAGTTGCTGGCTTATTTCTGTAGACTTTAGACTTGACGTAGCCCCACAAAAATAGTCTAAAGGCGTTAAATCGCATGATCTTGGGTACCAACTTACGGGTCCATTTCTTGAGATGAATTGTTCTCCGAAGTTTTCCCTCAAAATGGCCATAGAATCGCGAGCTGTGTGGCATGTAGCGCCATCTTGTTGAAACCACATGTCAAACCAAGTTCAGTTCTTCCATTTTTGGCAACAAAAAGTTTGTTAGCATCGAACGATAGCGATCGCCATTCACCGTAACGTTGCGTCCAACAGCATCTTTGAAAAATACGGTCCAATGATTCCACCAGCGTACAAACCACACCAAACAGTGCATTTTTCGGGATGCATGGGCAGTTCTTGAACGGCTTCTGGTTGCTCTTCACCCCAAATGCGGCAATTTTGCTTATTTACGTAGCCATTCAACCAGAAATGAGCCTCATCGCTGAACAAAATTTGTCGATAAATTTTATGCGTTCTTTTTTAAAAAAAAGTTATCAAGCTCTTAAAAAATCACCCGATATAAGAGCGTCTAACGAAAGAGTTAAGACACCATGTCCGCTAGAATTTAAATACCCTCACAATGCTAGGATGAGATGGTTGAAAATAGACTTTGAAAAACCGTACGATCTTCTACTAGGAAACGATTTTATATTTAATAATTTCAATATAATCGATATTGAAAACGAAGAAATTGAGCTTAAAAATGGCGTTAAAATTCCGTTTTATTCAAAAACTATCCAAGAGCAAGTATATGCATTGGAAGAAAGTTAAATGCAAAACATTCAACTGGATCATTTAAAATCAAATGAACGAAAGGAGGTTGAAAAATTGCTAAAGAAGTATGAAAAATTGATGTATAAAGAAGGCGATGCCTTGACAAATACAAAAACGATGGTCCAAGAAATAAGAACAACCACAAACCAGCAAATTAATTCAAAAATATATAGGTTACCTCCGAAACATGAGGAAGAAGCGATAAGGCAAATTAGGGAGCTAGAAAAACAAGGTATAATTCGGAAAAGTAGGAGTAAATATAGTTCACCTATTATCATAGTACCAAAAAAATGTGATAGTATGGGCAATAAAAAATTTCGTTTAGTAATCGATTACCGTAGACTAAATCAAATAACTGTCGATGATAAATATCCTTTGCCAAACATTGATGGAATCTTAGACAAGTTGGGCAAGGCGCAGTACTTCAGCACTCTTGATCTAGCCAAAGGTTATCATCAAATTTTAGTGGATAAAAAGGATATTGAAAAGACAGCTTTTGTATTTTCGGTGGGATTATACGAATATATAAGAATGCCCTTCGGACTTAAAAATGCTCCCGCTACCTTTCAACGACTAATGAATGACATATTACGGGAATACATAAATAAGATATGTGTCGTTTATTTGGATGACGTATTATTCTTTTCAACGTCATTGGAGGAACATTTAAACTCCTTAGAGAAAATTTTTTCAAAGTTAAAGGAACATAATTTAAAAATTCAGACAGATAAATGTAGTTTTCTAAAGAGAGAAACAAAATTTTTGGGGCATACCTTAACAAAATAAGGGATTAAGCCAAATCAGGACAAGATAGCAGCAATACAAAATTTGAAAATACCTAGAACCGAAAAACAATTAAAAAGTTTTTTGGGAGCCACTGGTTATTATAGAAAGTTCATTAGGGACTATTCAAAAATTGCATATCCAATGATTAAATATTTAAAAAAGGGTTATAAAAGAAATTCAAGAGATCCGCAGTACATAGCTAGTTTTGAAAATTTGAAATCACTAATATCATCACATCCAATTTTAAAATTTCCTGAATATGATAAGGAATTTACTATTACAACGGATGCAAGTGATTACTCAATAGGCGCAGTGCTTTCTCAACAAGGTCAGCCAGTGTGCTATATTAGCAGAACTTTAAATAACCATGAACAGAAATATGTATGCTACAACAGATAAAGAATTCCTAGCCATTATATATTCAATAACCTATTTCAGGCCGTATATATATGGCACAACATTTAAAATTATAACTGATCATTGCCCGATAGTATTTTTGAATAATAAATATAAAGGAAGGAGTTTTCACAACGGCACCAAAGGTGGGTATTGAAACTGCAAGAGTTTAATTATAAAATTGAATATCAGAAAGGGAAAATAATGTAGTAGCAGATTTTTAAGCCGAATTGAACATTCTCCAAAATCGACGAAAGTAATAATAAAGAATCCAATTTAGAAATGTCAGATACAATACATTCCGCAGAAGAGAACTATTAGAACACTTAGATCTTCATAAAAGAAGAAATTGTTAACAAGTATAAGACCCAAATTATAATAACATATACATAGTCCCCAAACTGAAGTTCAAATAATATATGGAAGGAAAGTAATTGAGATCAACCCTATTGATATGGAGAACATATTGAAAAATATTTTATGAAGACATATTGACAAGGGCAAATTGGGTATTTTTTCCGAAGTAGAGTAGACCGATTAGCACAAAATTCAACTACTACTGATAAGCACGCTTTCTTGTAATGGCAAGGTGCAATTCATAAAATGTACAAAAAGAGCAACAGAAATTATACAAGAAGAAGATCTGCATAAACAAATTTCACTTTACCATAGTAATGAGTCAATGCATAACGGAATAAACGAGACTTACAATACACTTAAGGATAAAATGTTCTATTCAAAATTAAGGGAACATGTACAGTTAATTATAGGTAATTGCGAAAAATGCAAGCAAATTAAATATGATAGGAAACCGTTAAAGCCGAAGTAACAGAGACACCTTCAGATAAAAATTAAATAATACATGTGGACATTTTTCATTTCAAAAAGCAGTCATTTGTCACACTAATTGATAAACTAACAAAATTGCAGCAGCATACAATATAATTGACAGAAATTGGAGGGCAAAGAAGGCCATCATAATTGAACATTTTACGAAATTTGGGAAACCAAAGAAGATCCTCATGGACAACGAATTCAGGGCCGAACAGTTAATTCAGTTCTTAAATACAAAAGGAGTCGAAGTACACTTAACAAAACCAAACTCTCATACAGGTAATGCAGACATTGAGAGGATACACTCAACCTTGTTAGAAAAACTAACAGGAATTGAGGATCCAAGTCTCTCAACAGAAATGAGGATACAGATCGTTATAGGTAACTATAATGATCGCTATCACTCAACCATAAAATGTACACCCAATAACGCAAGAAATAGTATTGATCCAACCATTTTAAAAAATACAATAGACCAGAAGAAACAACTCACCATACACAATAGAAATAGGTACAGAGAAGACTATATAGAACTGAGATCGACCGACCGATAAAAATTACAAAAGAGTACGGCATAAAGATCAACCGTATTACCGAATTAATCCACTACAGAATGTTCATCCGACTAATATAAAAAGACCAATGAAATTGGCAAATATTGAAAACCCAAACGAGAGGGATGAAGATACATTTAGCTTAAGGGCATTTAATGGGGATAATAACACATAAAAAAAAAAAAAATAAAAAAACAAAAAAAAAACAAAAACGTTATAAAATAATTTTATTTTTACAGATGATGGGGATAATTGTGTTTTTTTTAGTAACTATGACATTGGTGGCAACACTCTTACAAGTGACGCCAATAGTTGAAGAAGCAGGATACACCATGATCCAACTCGACGAAGTAGAAATCGTTGACGAAGTCATTACGATACTACATATTATACACCCGAAAGAGCTAACAAGTTTGGTGGAGGAAATGGAAGAAAACATAAGACAAGCAGACCTAAGTAACAAGGCACTTCTTTTTAACGAAATTAAAGTAATTAAAGCAAAAATTAGATCGATTACTCCCAAGGAAGAGGAAAGAAAGAAGAGAGGTTTAATTAATATAGGAGGGACAATGTATAAATGGTTGTTCGGGGTAATGGACGAGGAGGACCGACAGGATATAATTAGTCATTTAGAAGTAATAGAGGGAAATTCGCACAATGCAATTACAAATATCAATAAGCAGATTATAATAAATGAGCATTTTAACGAGTCAATAAATTTAATGAAAACAATAGTAAAGAATGACAGGAGTAAAATATTAAAAGAAATAAATCAGATACAAAAGGAGGATAGAGAGCTAGCGAAATTGGTTCTTTACAATGATCAAATGAATAAATTAAGACATATAGAAGGGAAGATACATGAAGTTCAAAATAATATAGCCGCCGCTAAAAACAATTTAATACATCCGGGGATGTTACCTAAAGAAGAAATAGATAACTTTGACATAGATTTTTATAAACTGAAACTGGCCAAGGTAGGAGTAGTAGCTTTCAAAAATGAAGCACTTGTGTTCGCCATTCAAATACCAAAGTGTTTTTTTAAAATATATGTAAAATTAATTATGCCTCTACCAAACAAACGAAAATTGCAAATAGTTCATGAGGATGAAAAAATTGTAACAATAAATAAAAAACATTATAAATATGAAGATAATACGTTATTAAGAAAACTAAAATTAAGTAGGAATTGTATTTTTTTTAACACTTGTGAATTTAAATATAACAATACTACAATAATACAAGAAATAAGCGATGATACTTTAATCATCAAAAATGCAAAAAATTTGATACTTGTACAAAATTGTGATGACAGAAATTTTGTACTGCAAAATAACTATATATTAAATTTTGAGAAATGTGAAATTAAAATTAATGAAGAAAAATTTAGTAACAACAAGACTAAATTTGTTGATAGACTGATACATCCTGTAAAAATTTTAAACCAAAGCTATGAGTCAAAAATAAAATTTGAAGATATTGTACCAAATCATTTCAAGAACATTAAAGAAATAGAAGAACTAAAATATCATAAAAACGTATCGTATGGCATAAGTGCCTCACTAATTATAACAATATTAATAAGTATAATTATTGTTACTATTTACTTATGTAAAAGAAAAAATGAAAAGATAAGTTTGAAAATCATAAATAAAAGAAGTCAGGAGACTTCTCAGAGTGGCTCTGGGGGAGTTACATCTCAGGTTACGTCTGACGGTATGCAGTTGTGTACAACATCGCATGATCAGCCAGTACGTGACCAAAACAGCAGAGTCAGCATATTTTGAATCTGTTGGAATGCGCGGTACACCCACACATTCGGGCAGACTCGAGTTGCTGATCTGATGGCAGAGTCAGACTGATGCTCACTACCGAACAGCAAACAACGTTTTTTAATTTATAACTCCCACAGGGAGGGTTCAACGGCAAGTGAGGAACGATGACGATTTATACGATTAGATTCAAATCCCAGTATAAACGTACCTGGTGCCCAAAATCCGCTATTTAATATCCCTTAAAAGTTTTCGAGGCAAACGTTAGTTTTAAAAGAAATGATTTTATCATAACTAAAGATAAATTTAATTTCTACTTTTATATTAATATTTTTAACGATTTATATAATGTTTCAAATTTTTCGGTGTCTCAAGTTTTTGATCGATTTCACTAGAGACATAGCATGGCTGCTTATAAATTATACTTAGATCTATTACAGTTGAGCTACATTTTAAGCAAGACCAACGCATCAAATTTCAGATGGATAAACCAATCACGATATATGCACACTATATAATTATAATAATACAGTACTTTTCGGATATTAGCCCCCCGGTTAAAAGATTTCGCCGCTTATAAGAAAATAAAATCAGGTCACAAAAAATTCCACATAAGCAATATACAGAAAAATCTCCGGTTAATGTGTTCCCTTTTAAAAGGTCTCCTCCCTTATAATATTGCAAATGTGCGAGCCATTTAGAGAAATTCATACAAAAATCCCCAGATATAAGAATGAAAAATCTGACAACACTTATTTAATTTTTTTTTGCGTTTTAGAAATCTGTATAAACATATGTTTGTTGATTATTGACGGCAAATGTGAGACTTTGGCAAAAGTGTAAGTAAAATAATTTTTATGTTTGCAAAATTTATTAGCGTTAATTTTTTTACAGGATGGCTGGTAACAAAAGAAAGACGCTTTCCATAAAGGAGAAACTTAAAGTTATCGCTGAAAGTAAAACACCTCAATTGTGTTCCAAATATGGGTGCTCTTCAAGTACACTAAACAAAATTTTTAGAAACGCAGGCGAAATTGCTAACAAATCGTCCACGCGCAAATTGTCTGCAAAAAGAATGAGACAAGGTAAAGAAGCTCAGGTGGAGCAGGCGTTAATGATATGGTTTATTCAACTGAGATCCTCTGGAGCAGTAATCTCTTCAAACTTAAAGCCAAGCAGCTTGCAGTGAAGCTAAAAAAAGATTTTACGCCAACGCAAGAATGGCTCTGGCGATTACAGAAGCGCAATGGCATTCAGCTAAGAAATATTCACTGCGAAGAACGCTCCACTGATAAGGAAAATGCAGAAATATTTCTGAGCACAACTCTTCCACATATTATAGCGAACTATGATCAGGCGAATATTTCCAATGCATACGAAAGTGCCATGTTCTTTAAAGCATTGCCGCAAAAAACGCTTACACATAAGGGACAAACAGTGAAAGGGTTCAAAACCTCTAAGGACCGGCTAACGCTCCTTTTTATTTGCAATGCCACAGGAGATTTTGAGGAAGTCATTGTCATTGGAAAGTCAAAGAGTCCGCGATGCTTTAAAAATAAAGTTTTGCTCTTAAAGTATTACTCTAACAAGAAAGCGTGGACGATGCAGGAGGTTTGGGGTAAAGTTTTAAATAAGTTGGATACACAAATGATAGAACAGAATCGAAAAATCGTTCTGCTGGTTAACAATGCGGCTTGTCATAACATTTCTGTCACTTTGACAAACATTAATCTTCAGTTTTTGCCGCCAAATTGTCCACTATTTCAAGACATACTATAGGCAAAGTAGTATTCTGAAACAGGTTGCTGCAATTGAACGGGGACAAACAGTGGCTGAATTTGAAAAATCACTCAATATATTTCAAGTAATTCATATGATTAAACATAGCTTTTGGATGGTGAAACCTTCTTCTTCTTCTTAATTGGCGTAGACACCGCTTACGCGATTATAGCCGAGTTAACAACAGCGCGCCAGTCGTTTCTTCTTTTCGCTACGTGGCGCCAATTGGATATTCCAAGCGAGGCCAGATCCTTCTTCACTTGGTCCTTCCAACGGAGTGGAGGTCTTCCTCTTCCTCTGCTTCCCCCGGCGGGTACTGCGTCGAATACTTTCAGAGCTATAGTGTTTTCGTCCATTCGGACAACATGACCTAGCCAGCGTAGCCGCTGTCTTTTAATTCGCTGAACTATGGCAATGTCGTCGTATATCTCGTACAGCTCATCGTTCCATCGAATGCGATATTCGCCGTGGCCAATGCGCAAAGGACCATAAATCTTTCGCAGAACTTTTCTCTCGAAAACTCGCAACGTCGACTCATCCGTTGTTGACATCGTCCAAGACTCTGCGCTATATAGCAGGACGGAAATTATGAGTGACTTATAGAGTTTGGTTTTTGTTTGTCGAGAGAGGACTTTGCTTCTCAATTGCCTACTCAGTCCGAAGTAACACCTGTTGGCAAGAGTTATTCTGCGTTGGATTTCTAGGCTCACATTGTTGGTGGTGTTTACGCTGGTTCCAAGATAGACGAAATTATCTACAATTTCAAAGTTATGACTGTCAACAGTGACGTGAGTGCCAAGCCGCGAGCGCGACGACTGTTTGTTTAATGACAGGAGATATTTCGTCTTGCCCTCGTTCACTGCCAGACCCATTTTCTGTGCTTCCTTGTCCAGCCTGGAGAGAGCAGAACTAACGGCGCGGGTGTTGAGGCCGATGATATTAACAGCATACTCCAGCAGCTGTACCCTCTTATAGAAGATGGTACCTTCTCTATTTAGTTCTGCGGCTCGAACTATTTTCTCCAAAAGCAGGTTGAAAAAGTCACACGATAGGGAATCACCTTGTCTGAAACCTCGTTTGGTATCGAACGGCTCGGAGAGGTCCTTCCCGATCCTGACGGAGCTTTTCGTGTTACTCAACGTCAGTTTACAAAGGCGTATTAGTTTTGCGGGGATACCAAATTCAGACATCGCAGCATAAAGGCAGCTCTTTTCGTGCTGTCGAAAGCAGTTTTGAAATCGACGAAGAGGTGGTGTGTGTCGATTCTCCTTTCACGGGTCTTTTCCAAGATTTGGCGCATGGTGAAAATCTGGTCGGTTGTTGATTTGCCAGGTCTAAAGCCACACTGATAAGGTCCAATCAGTTTGTTGACGGTGGGCTCTAATCTTTCACACAATACGCTCGATAGAACTTTATACGCGATGTTGAGGAGGCTAATCCCACGGTAGTTGGCGCAGATTGTGGGGTCACCTTTCTTATGGATTGGGCACAGCACACTTAAATTCCAATCGTTGGGCATGCTTTCGTCCGACCATATTTTACAAAGAAGCTGATGCATCCTCCTTATCAGTTCTTCGCCGCCGTGTTTGAATAGCTCGGCCGGCAATCCGTCACCCCTGCCGCTTTGTTGTTCTTCAGGCGGGCAATTGCTATTCGAACTTCTTCATGGTCGGGTAATGGAACGTCTGCTCCATCGTCATCGATTGGGGAATCGAGTTCGCCTTCTCCTGGTGTTGTGCGTTTACTGCCATTCAGCAGGCTGGAGAAGTATTCCCTCCATAATTTAAGTATGCTCTGATCACCTTTGGGGGTTCTACAAGAGTATGCTCCGGTCTTGAAACCTTCTGTAAGCCGCCGCATTTTTTCGTAGAATTTTCGAGCATTACCCCTGTCAGCCAGCTTATCAAGCTCTTCATACTCACGCATTTCGGCCTCTTTCTTCTTCTGTCTACACATGCGTCTCGCTTCCCTCTTCAACTTTCGGTATCTATTCCATCCCGCACGTGTTGTGGTCGACCGCAACGTTGCGAGTTAGGCAGCCTGTTTTCTCTCCGCTGCGACACGGCACTCCTCGTCGTAGCAGCTGTTCTTTTGCACTTTCCGAAAACCAAGGATTTCGGATGCAGCTGTACGTAAGAAGTTTGAAATGCCGTCCCGCAGTTCCCTTATACCGAGTTGTTGACGAGTGCTCTCAGAGCGCAGGAGTGCAAGCCGAGTAGAAAATCGTTCGGCTGTCAGTTGTGATTGCAGCTTCTCGACGTCGAACCTTCCTTGTGTTTGGTGGCGTGCGTTTTTTGCTGCACAGAGGCGGGTGCGAATCTTAGCTGCAACAAGAAAGTGGTCCGAGTCGATGTTAGGACTTAGGAGCGCAGGCATATCTAAAACACTGGAGACGTGTCTTCCGTCTATCACAACATGATCGATCTGATCGGTAGTTTTTCGATCCGGAGACAGCCAGGTAGCTTGAGGAATCTTCTTTGGCTGGAATCTAGTACTACAGATAACCATATTTCGGGCCCCGGCGAAGTCAATCAGCCTCAACCCATTTGGGGATGTTTCGTCGTGGAGGCTGAATTTACCGATCGTAGTGCCAAAGATACCTTCTTTGCCCACCCTGGCGTTAAAGTCGCCAAGCACGATTTTGACATCGTGGCGGGGGCAGCGGTCATAGGTATGCTCCATGCACTCATAAAAGCATCTTTGGTCGGACGATGTGACCATCTCTTCCGTCGGGGCGTGGCTTTGATGCGGATTTTAGCTAGACGTTCATTCACCGCAGTGAATGATAATACTCGGCGACGGAGTCTCTCTCCCACCACGAATCCTACACCAAACTTGCGCTCCTTTATATGGCCACTGTAGTAAATGTCACAAGGACCTACTCGTCCCTGTCCTTGTCCCGTACATCGCATCTCTTGGACGTGATGTCAGCCTTTGTTTTTACGAGGACAAGGAGATGAAACCTATGTACTATTTCAATTCAACACTGTTTCAAAAAGGTAAGTTCGTTAAAATTTCACAATGTTTGCTTATTATATTCATTAATTTTTTTTTTATATTTTTTTGACAGGCAAAATTTATAACTACACCCACTGATCGGCAATTTGAAGATACAAGTGCTGAAGTAGAAAAAATCGTTAAGAGCCTGGCAAATGCAAATACACAAAGCTCATTTGAAACATATACTGTATGTGATGACGACATTGCGTGCTATGGCGAATGGACTGATGAGGATATTGTCAGTTCCATTGTTGATGCAGAAGCAGATCCACTGCAACTTGATAACGACAGGTCTGAAGATGAATAGGAGACGGAGGCTAAAAACACCGTCACTTGCAGAAGTTCTGTTTTGCATTGACAGCCTCAGAGCCCACCTCCTGCCAAAAACATAAATACATTGCTGAATTAGAAAGCAAGGAAGGAGACATTCTCCATAATGAGATGTCTTTTCAATCTAAAATAACAATTTTTTTTAAATGCAATTTTTTAAGACTTCGTTTAAAAAAAAAAATTAATTTTTTAAGACTTCGTTTTGTGCAAAATTTTTTCAAGCCTGGGCGGCAAATATCTCATTTGTTCCTTACATTTTTATGTTTTGTTTTTTTTATGAATTTTACTTCTGTTTTTTTCTGTTCACTATGTAGTGATGAATACATTTACTTAAGTACTTTTAAAAAGTATCTAATAAATATTTACATACTAGTAGCTTGAAAAAGTATTTGTTACATATGGGCACTTTTATATAAGCTTCAAAAGGTACATAAAGCGGGATTTCCATATCAGCCCCAAAAGTGCTATTAATATTCACATAAGACTTCCCAGGATAAAGTGTTCCAATTTTGACCATTTCGCTCGGCTCTTATATCCGAAAAATGCTGTAATTACATTTAAAAAAGAACCCAACAGAATAACAATTTTTAATACAAGTTTAATCTCAAGTGTGAAGTGTGAAGGCAATGTATCCAGCAGTCATAAATATCGTTAGACATTCAAATTTTGAATTAAAAAAATAACTGGCAAACCGTCTGCGAATAATGGGAGAAAATAATCTGAACGCACTAACAAGTTTGAAATGTTTACCAAATAGCAACAATACAGGTATACAAGGAGCATTCCAAACTAAAGAGGACTTTTTGAATTTAGCGGCCCCTGGTGGCGCCAACTATGTGTCGATTGGTGCGTTAGAATCTGCTATCTTTATCAATTGGAAGTGAAGTTATTGCATTTTAAGTGTCAGTATGTTTGTGCTATCGGTGCGAAAATGAGCTTCGAACAAAGAGCCAACGTTCAATTTTGTTTAAAAATTGGTAAAACTTTTACCGAAACGTTTCAATTGATGAAACAAGTCTATGGCGATGATTGCCTATCCCGTAGCAGAGCGCAAAAGTGGTTTCAACGTTTTCAAAGTGGTCGTGAGGACATATGTAAATGACGATCAACAACCTAACGAGCAGAAACCCAAAAAATCGCGCATGGAGAAGTCAAAAGTGAAGACAATGCTGATTTGTTTTTATGATTCCTAAGTATTGTCCACAAAGAACTTGTTCCACCCGGCCAAAGGTTAATGCGGTATTCTACCCTGGAGTTTTGAAGCGTTTCGTGCGCCGTATTCGACGTGTTAGGCCCGAATAGCGCGAAGATGAAAGTTGGCGTTTGTTGCACGATAATGCGCCGTCTCATCGATCGACGTTCTGACCAATTAATTAACCACAAAACAAATTTTAACCATTAACCACTCCCCGTATTCATCTGATACGCCCCTTGTATTATGAAAGATAGCTCGATAACCGTTAGAAGACCGAAATATGCGAACTTTCCAAGATTATTTCTAAGAAAAATTTTAATTTTTTGATTAAAAAATTTGTACACATATTGAACAGTTTGCTTCCAAATTTGCAAACCAAAATACTAATCAGTTTCACTTTAGTAAATAAAAATGCGTACGGATCTAAAATGCACAAACCATTTAATTTTTATTTATAACACATATCTATAGTATATTTTATAAAGTTAGGTGTTATAAATATCGACGAGATAAGCGGTGAGACTTCAATTCGGAGAAATGATCTGCCGATGCTGGCGATCGAGATGCCGTGGAACTGGAAAATCGCGTTAGAGGTGCAAGACGTTGACGCGGCGCAGTGTAGAGCGAATGTATCTGATCGAATTGTTTAGGACGAATTGTTCGTTTTCCCTTTTGCCCATCCTTTTTGTTGAGTGAGTTGATTGATGTAGAAATGTCATGAGATGGTGAATTGAGCTGTGTTGCATCAGGGTGCCCCAGTTTTCCCGTGTAGAGCGGGTGGATGCTTAACTCATTTAAACATCCTGGGCCCCGTAGGCGAATATTTTGCCTAGTATTCCACGAATATGTTGTTGTCTGTATTTTGGCGTACTGCTGGTGGAGTAGCCGAGACGCAGAATACATTCTGACAGCAGAAGTATTTGATGATGGAGTTGTAATATACTCACATTTATCCGGTGTGCAGAGAACGAATTTTGATTTAAACACGACACATGTATTTTGTGTGTGTTTTATTTGCATGCAGGTATTTAAGAGAAGCAATTTTATTTTGCGTGTTTATTTGATTTTGCTTTTTTAACGACTCATTATTATGGTAAACAAGTGCATTGTTTGCTTTTATTCATTTCATTAGCGGTTATTTAAAATTTATTATTTCATCGGCACGGTATACCGGTTGTTTATTATTTGCCTTTCTATGTTATCGGCTTATAAAGGATAGGATAGTAACTCCACGCCTGGCTCAGATGTGGTCAGAATGAGTACTCCTTAGCCCTAGATGTAGGACTATGAAATTAGAGGGATCTTGCGAGAGAATGGCCGTGAATGGAGAACGGTTTCGATTCATAGAGTAGAAAATTCTTCATAATTATCATTAGTTGATGCTATGTACTATAGCTGATTTCTATAACCCACCCATTTGAGGAGCGCTTAAATAGAGTGACCTTAGCTATTTGGAAGTGTAGGTGCGTCATTGTATCGCATTTTCCTTTTGAGATTTTATTTATTTTGGGACATTTATGAAAAGTATCGATTTTTTGATACAACTGTGTTATATTTTATGTTTTAGTGCGCATGCACTAATTTGGCGTTTAGTAGCCCGCCGCCGCTCTAGGATTTGTTCAGAATTGCTTTTTTTTCATTATTGGCGAAAGCCATCCTGCGGGGCCGAAAAGTTGTATGTACTTTTAATAATTTGGATTGTCAAAGGTAACTCAGACCTTGTTTTTTATGCCAATTTGTGAAGTATTGCTCTGGCTCTAGTGGTAGTCGTACGACGTACAGGCCAATATTTGATGTAGTATTTGTGGCTTTCGAAAAGTCCTCACAATACTGATCTCCTTTAGTTTTGCTTAATATTCGGGGAAGTTTCCCTATCTCATGAAATTTCCTTAATTGTGAATTAAGGCATTGATTTGATTTTTTCTCAACTTGAGTTGGTGTGGTGGTAACTAGTTCTGTTACTAGTCCACTTTGTGTTTGGCTGTGCAGCGTTTGAGCTTTTTGTGCCTTTGAGCAACATGGTGTCTCTTGGCAATTTTTAGAATTTTGGATTTTGGGATTTGCTTTTGCAATTAAACCCGTAGTTCTTTTTGTATAAGCGCTTCTCTGGGGTGAAAAGAGATATGTGTTCTAATGAAGCATCGTATGATGTCTTTTGTGGCAATGTAAGTAATTAAATTTGCTTTTGCAACTTTTAAGATTGTGTGTATGGGACAAGCAGTTTGTACAGAGTCTTTTTGATCTGATAAAGTTGTTAATTTCGTTAATGTTTAATTTTTTAAACTTCTCGCAAGTTCTAAGCTTATGCCCTCTCGTGCATATTTCGCATGACGTATGTTTTCTTTGTTCGGATGTGAACGAATGTGTTTTGTTAAAAATTATGTTTGATTTGTTTTTGCTTCTAGCTTGGGGTCTATTTAAGCTTTCATTTTGGTCGTGTTTGTTCTTAGTTTTGTTTATATTTTCTTCTAACTTTTCCGCAATTTCATATTGGGTGGTGAGAAAATCTTTCATTTGTTGCCACGTTGGGCACTTTTTTCGTGATGAGAGCGATTGCTCCCATAGAAGTAACGACTTTTCTGGTAATGCGGCGGTGCAAATGTTTACCAGAATTGGGTCCCAGCTGTCTGGGGGACAATTTAGTGTCGATAGAATCGACAAGCAATTTGAATCAGTGGATTCTAGTTTGATGAATTCTACACCTGCTCCTTTCTTAACTTTTGGCAAGTTCATTAGTGTCGTTACTTGTTTTCATATCTCGCTTTTAGAGCTTCCCAAGCCAAATTGAAATTGTCGCCATTAAGAGCGAACTGTTTTACTATTATGCCTGCCTGACCTTTGGTTTTGTATGTGAGGTGATAAAATTTTTGTGTTTTTGATGGTTGCGGATGGTTAATGTAAACGGCTGTAAACATGTCCCGGAAGGACGGCCATTCTTCATAACCTACATAAAATGTTTCTGTGTCACATGCGGGCACCTCGAGGTGGATGCCTGAACTTGCCTCTTGATATTGTTGCATTTGTGGCAGCTCTACTCTACTGTGGGGAGTAGGTGCAATTGCTTTTATTAGCTTTAATTGATCGGAGATCATAGCTTTCGTTTCTTCATATTGGTCTAAGCAGTTTTCGTAAATATCGTAAGCCGATGATTTAAAATTTTGTGGTAGATCTGAGTTGTCAGAATCTACTATGGCGTCATAAGCCGCTTGGAGACGAGTCCAAAAATTGTTGATATTTATAATTTTGATTTCTAGTAACGATTCTGAGTTTTCGTGAATCGGTGAAGAGGCAAATATAGTGCAGTATCTTGTTAAACTCTCACTTTCTGAAATAAATCTAGAAATATATTTTTTAAATTAAATAAAGGTTTCTCAGTTTGAACTGAACACTTTTTATACTCTCGCAACAAAGTTGCTAAGGAGAGTATTATAGTTTTGTTCACATAACGGTTTTTTGTAAGTCCTAAAACTAAAAGAGTCAGATATAGGGTTATATATACCAAAGTGATCAGGGTGACGAGTAGAGTTGAAATCCGGATGTCTGTCTGTTCGTCCGTTCGTCCGTGCAAGCTGTAACTTGAGTAAAAATTGAGATATCATGATGAAACTTGGTACAGGTATTTTTTGGCTCCATAAAAAGGTTAAGTTCGAAGATGGGCAAAATCGGCCCACTGCCACGCCCACAAAATGGCGAAAACCGAAAACATATAAAGTGTCATAACTAGGCCATAAATAAAGATATTAAATTGAAATTTGGCACAAAGGATCGCATTAGGGAGGGGCATATTTGGACGTAATTTTTTTGGAAAAGTGGGCGTGACCCCGCCCGCTACTAAGTTTTTTGTACATATCTTGGAAACTACTATAGCTATGTCAACCAAACTCTAAAGAGTCGTTTCCTTCAAGCATTTCCATATACAGTTCAAAAATGGAAGAAATCGGATAATAACCACGCCCACCTCCCATACAAAGGTTATGTTGAAAATCACTAAAAGTGCGTTAACCGACAAACAAAAAACGTCCAATACACTAAATTTTACGGGAGAAATGGCAGAAGGAAGTTGCATCCAAACTTTTTTTAAAAATTGAAAATGGGCGTGGCGTCGCCCACTTATGGACCAAAAACCATATCTCAGGAACTACTAGACCGATTTCAATGAAATTCGGCATCTAATATTTTCTTATCACCCTGTACGAAAGATGGGTGAAATCGGTTAAGAACCACGCCTTTTTCCAATATAACGCTATTTTGAATTCCATCTGATGCCTTCTCTGTATAATATACACATTAGGAACCAATGATGATAGCGGAATAAAACTTTACACAAATACGGTATTTGAAAAATATGTTAATGACTGATAATGAAATCTCGATTATCACTTTATCATGCGAGAGTATAAAATGTTCGGTGAAACCAGAACTTAGCCCTTCCTTACTTGTTATACTCTCGCAACAAAGTTGCTAAGGAGAGTATAATAGTTTTGTTAACATAACGGTTGTTTGTAAGTCCTAAAACTAAAAGAGTCAGATATATACCAAAGTGATCAGGGTGACGAGTAGAGTTGAAATCCGGATATCTGTCTGTCCGTCTGTCCGTCCGTCCGTGCAAGCTGTAACTTGAGTAAAAATTGAGATATCATGATGAAACTTGGTACACGTATTCCTTGGTTCCATAAGAAGGTTAAGTTTGAAGATGGGCAAAATCGGCACACTGCCACGCCCACAAAATGGCGAAAACCGTAAACATATAAAGTGTCATAACTAAGCCATAAATAAAGATATTAAATTGAAATTTGGCACAAAGGATCGCATTAGGGAGGGGCATATTTGGACGTAATTTTTTTGGAAAAGTGGGCGTGGCCCCGCCCCCTACTAAGTTTTTTGTACATATCTCGGAAACTACTATAGCTATGTCAACCAAATTCTATAGAGTCGTTTTCTTCAGGCATTTCCATATACAGTTCAAAATTGGAATAAATCGGATAATAACCTCGCCCACCTCCCATACAAAGGTTATGTTGAAAATCACTAAAAGTGCGTTAACAGACTAACAAAAAACGTCAGAATCACTAAATTTTACGGAAGAAATGGCAAAAATATGGGTGAAATCGGTTCACAACCACGCCTTCTTCCAATATAACGCTATTTTGAATTCCATCTTGCCTTATCTGTATAATATATACATTAGGAACCAATGATGATAGCGGAATAAAACTTTACACAAATACGGTATTTGAAAAATATCTGAATGACTGATAATGAAATCTCGATTATCACTTTATCGTGCGAGAGTATAAAATGTTCGGTGACACCCGAACTTAGCCCTTCCTGACCCTTTTAAGTATATAAACGTTTTTTTTCGTAAAAGACGGATTATTTGTTTTATTAATACCGTTACTTATTTACTTGCTATTTAAATTTATTTTTATTTTATATGCTTTGTTTTAAACCGCAAAATTATTTTTAAGTATTTTCTATATATCGTCACCTGAAATGCAAAATAACGTAACAACATTTTCGAAAATTTACAGTGGCATGAATGAAACCCGAAATAAAATGGAACATGAGTGAAACAAAATTTTAATATTGGTTAAAACTGGTTTATATCTGACCACAGAACCTGGAAATGTTGAACATATGTAATATATTGTATGTAATTTGAAGTAGTGAAGCGTAATCAATAAGACACTCAATTTCGAATTTTTTGATGATACGTTATTTCGCATTTCAGGTGACGATATGTATATAGGCACTCCCTAATAATTGACTTGTATGTATTTTTTTGTGCAATTGAGAGCTCGTCAAAGAGATCAATATGCTTTGCACATAAGTATGCACGAATTGTTTGTGCTAATACATGTGGGCAAAGAATATGCTGTAATATTTTTGCTTTTTTCCCAATTCTGCTTGTTTTTGTTTGACAAAGAACAAGTGGGATTGCAGAATAGATGCCAATGTGGACTTTAAAATAATGTGTATGTGTAAATATACATATGTATATGTACGTATGTTTTAATGTACTATACGTGACCTCGTCTAAGGAAAGGGGGCTTAGGTGTCAAAAAATCAATTTTCAAACGAGAAACTGACGAAACGAGTTGTTTATTTTTAACAGCTGCTTCCCAGAAAACTAGTTTTCGCACGTTAGCTCCCTTTTCGTAGACCAGGTCACATATATTGTTCAAGTTAATACTTTTTGTATACCCGAGCTTTTTGTATGGTTGTTTTCACAAACTAATGTATATTTAGTGAAAATGATTTTTTTTGTATTCGTTCTAACAAACGTAATTTGTGAGTTTAACTTAACCGTTCCGTTTAGTTATTCACGGAAAGTTACGATTACTTTTTTTTTGAAAATTAATTAAAATTAATATTTTTAATAATTTGGTACCCAGTGTAAGGTATATAAAGAAATGCAAATTCTATGCCGTGTGTAAGCATAAAATACGCTTCTATATTTTGCAATAGAAGGAGATCACGAAATGGAATTGAAAAAAGCTATTTTCCTAGCTCTTATGTATGTATAGTCCAGTCATTTAAACTTAAATTAGGTAAGAATCTCGGATTTCGAGATATCCAGCTGTAAGTCTGTAAAAACTTTTATATTGACACCCTAAAAGTTGCCTCAAAACCTACATATGGTAGCGTGTACGCAAATATTAAATTTCAAGGTCAAAGATCACAAAAATCGGTTTTTTTGCTTTTTTTGTAAATATCTCATTTCCTATAGGTTTTTTGCTATTTGTATTCAGTATCAATATTGTAGAATACAAAATTCTATAAAAATTTTGTTTGAAAAAATTTTTCATACGGTGAACCGTTTTCGAGATGGAGGGCGGAGAGAGCGCGGTCACAGCATCACTTCAGGTCAACCGGTGCCTCCGGTCAAAAACGCGCCATATATAGTTGATGAACTATCAATAAATCAATGATTATAAATATTTGTCAATTTTTATTAACTATTATATTATATTTTATCATTTTTTTCATGCCTTAAATCTATATCTATTCAATAATACTGATCACCGTTTCCCAAAATTAAAAAATAATTAAGGGAAAAACTTAAATCATAATATAATTATATTCCCATTAACACTAATGACATTTTAAATAGAAAATAATTAAGTGCATCTTTTTTTTGAAATCTGTAAATTTTAAAATCCTTCCACTACGTCAAAAATTATAACTGGTAATTAATCGTATCTTGGTAAACTACGGACGTACAATTTCAAACACTATGGCTGATTTGTATTTTCTATGTAATAAGTCAGATTCGGGAGGTGAATCGCTCATTGAAGTAGTGCGCGGTATGAAATCTCTACGGACTGCAAGCTCATTAATATGTTTTTTTTGTTTGTTAAATACATTTTATTTGCAATCAATTTTAGTAAATAATAAGCAAATTTGATAACAAAACCATAATTTGACTTATATTTTTGGTCTCCGATGAGATCAAAATTAATATACAATATAACAATATGTTCTAAATACAAATGTTTATATGCAAATTTTAATTATACATTTAATATCGTAGTAATATTAATTATATATGTTATACATTCACTTAATTTCTAAATGGGAGATCTAGAACATGTTGTCTTTTTGGTCTAATAGTTTCATTACTATCATCTAATAACATGACTGCCAAAGGATTGTCATGATAACTTATCCTGTGCAAATATGCTGAACTAAATCTTTTAATTTCATCTTTAACAAAAGGTATATTCAGATCTGAATGAATGGCTTTATTTGTTATGAACCAAGGCGCGTTTGTAATTAATCTAAGAGTTTTCGGTTGGTATCTTTGTAGAATTTCAATATTTGAATTACCAGCAGTGCCCCAAAGTTGCACACCGTATGTCCATATAGGTTTTAGTATAGATTTATATAATAGTAATTTATTTTCAAGACATAACTGCGATGTATGACCAAGTAGCCAATAAAGTTGTTTGGTTTTTATTTTTAATTGTTTATTTAGGTATTTAACGCTATCACTTTTAGGAATAGTATTGCCATTTAAAAGCAAAGGAGGGCAGTCGCTTCGCCTTAATGTAAATAAAACGTGTACGGATTTACTCACGTTTGCTTTCATTTTCCAGCAATCTAACCAAATCTATATCTTGTTCAATTCTCTTTGCACTAAATTAGTTGCTTCAATTGGCGTCTGGCTTGACGACAATAGAGCAGTGTCATCAGCATAAGTAGCAATTAATACCTTTTCAGTTTCTGGAATGTCAGATGTAAAGATGGTGTATAGTACAGGGCCAAGAACGCTTCCCTGTGGTACTCCTGCATTTATGTATTTTATATCAGACGTATCGTCATTTATCTTTACATAAAACGACCTGCTTGTTAAATAGAACTTAAGAATTAGATATACTGGAGAGGAGTATACTTTTTTTCATTTGTATAGTAGACCTTGATGCTTGTTGTATGTCTAAAAACGCAGCTGAACAATATTCTTTACGTTCTAAAGCATCAATAATGTAATTAATTACACGGTGGCATTGTTCGGGAGTACCATGATATCGACGAAACCCAAATTAGTGTTCAGGTATCACCTTATTCTCTTTTAGTATTGGTAATACTCTGCACAAAAATATTTTTTCAAATATTTTGGAGAATAGAGACAATAAACTGATTGGTCTATATGAAGTGATTTCGTTCTCAGATTTAGCTGGTTTAGGCACCATCACAATTTCAGCACATTTCCACTGGGTAGGGAAATGGTTAAGCCTTAAAATAGAATTATATATAAGTGTTAGCAACATAATTCCTTTTTTAGGTAAGCATTTAGCTACTTTGGCATCAATTTTGTCATATCCTGGGGCTTTCTTGTTAGACAATTTCTCGATTACTGTACGTATTTCAGCAGGTGTAATATGTATGCTTCAGTGGTAAAGACATTTGATATGCTATGTCAAGGAATTCTAATATTTCAGCATCATTGTTCCTGCCACTGTTATCAAAAGGAGTGAAAATTGCTTCAAGGCATTAACTAAATGCATTTGCTTTACTTTTATCTGTTCTACACAAAAAGTTGTTACTGTCTTTGATAAGTACAGTCCTTTTTTTAAGCCGTTTTATGTATTTTGTAGCGTTTCATATCTTATGGTCTTCATTATTTCTATAATTTAAACTCGCAATATATTCGGATATCGATTTATTTTTTTCAGGAGTTTCTATTCTTTTGGGGAGTAGCATCAAAAGCAGCTTCATGAATTAAGTTTGTAAAACAGTCTCGACCAAACTACCACACGCATAAAATTATACAAATGTTAGTTAAGAAGAACAAGAAGCGAAGCAAGCAGCGAAACAAAAAGTAAACAAAGCAACTACACCGAACAAAGTTTTCATAATTAAAAAATATGTTTATTTTAGTTTATTCAATTATTTTATTAATGTCAATTTCAAATTCATAATTTTTGATTCTCATTAAATCGCATTAATGTTTGTCCGTTAGGTGGTTTCTATATTTATTTTGGATTATTTTAAGATTGGAAAAGGCAGCTTCACAGTTGTAGGTTGAACCAAACATAGAATAAAGCTTGTAGATCTCGTTTATTGTGTTCTTATATAAAGTTGAAGCTAAATAAAGAGCAACTATAAACGACGCCTTTTTCTTTTGTTTACCCTTTTCTTCAGTATCAACTGCTTTGTAAATGTTCATTTTTTTTTAAATTCGCTAATTTGTTTTCTCTTTCGGAAATTTCAAGATTAGAAATATCTTTATGTGAATTTAAAAAATGCTTTTCTAAATTGAAAAGACGCTTACTCCTAAAAGTACTCTTACACAACATACATTGCGCAAGATTATTTTCATTTTCATACATAAAAAATTGATCCATTTTTTTGCTCAGTGCAAGAACAAATTTGCCGTAGCGAGTGTCTGATTTGCTTTAGCGAACGAGTAAGGTGTTGTTCAAAATTCAGACAGCAACTGATTTGTTTTCGCTTGTTCTGCTGCGAAGCTTCGGGCATGTCGGTGTGAAATAACGATCGCTCTGTAGGTGTGAAAAAACGAAGACTAAAAATAGTAGGAGCTGGTCGAGGCTGTTTTAGACAGATGCCGCTCTAGTCGATTATGTCCAAAAAAACCACATAGTTTAGTTGGAAGCTTAAATATAGAGGAATTAATTTTATGCTATTACTATAATTTTTATGTATATTGTTTTTAAGTTATTTAAATCAAAATGCTAGTTAGTTTTTGAAACTAGTTGTAGTGCTATCAAACATTGTCAAAGTTTTAAAAATGTTTGTAATAACATAAAAAAAAAATCTTGAGCTATATATAACAAAATTTTCCTAAAGAGAATCGGCACTTTTCATAGAATATTGCTCAATAAGTAGTTTAATAAATTCTCAAATAGAATAAATAAAAAATAAAATCAATGCACCTAGACTAACAAAAGCAGAGGTCGCTCTTATGGTCCCTACATAAGCGCTCCTCATAAGAGTAGGTTGGCGGGAAACTTGAACATTCCATTAAAAAAAATAAAATAAAATAAAAATAGATGGAAATTACCAAATTCTTTCAAATGAAGTCGTTCGCAATTCACGGCCACTCTCTCGCAAGATCCACAGTCCAAACCTTAGGGCTAAGAAGCAAAGCAAACAGCGCATACACTTTTTTATAATAATAAGGCGGATAAACCCGAAGATATAGTTCCTTGCCATACACACATAAAAGTCAATACATACCAAATACTATGTTTAAAACCAAAGGCATTTCAGGATTTACAGCATGTATTCGCTCGGCAACTCTACCAGCAGTACGCCAAAAAAAATGCAACAGCATATATGTACGTGTAATTCAAGGCAAAATATTCGCCTAGGGGGCCCAGGATGTTTAAATGCATTAAGCATCCACCCACTCTACCCGGGAAAAACTGGCGCACCTTAGCAAGACACAGCTCAATATACCACAGCCGATGACATCACAACACCAACACAACTCACCACACCTGTACACCAATCCACTAAACAAAAAGGATGTACAACGCTGTCATCGCACATTAACTCGTTTAAGCAGTTTATACACGCGCCATTCAATACGAAAGCGAGCTAGCGCGCTACATATATTCATGGAAAATGCATAAGGAAATTGCCACCTACTAAATTTTGTTGAAATCGGTTGGTCAGGCCCCGAGATATGGGATTTCTCAGAAAGCTCTCTCATACCATCTTGGAGGTAAAATTTTATGTTTTTGGCGAATTTAGTTATTGATTTATTGCGCTTTTAGTAGTTTTTAACAGTACCGTTATACGGGGAGTAAGCGAGGTTATCCTCCGATTTCATCAATTTTTGCACTGTCGGTAGAAGTGCTTATAAGATTTGTACACAGCAAATTTGTTGTAGCCTTAGTGATTTAGGAGATATGTGCATATATTAAACTTATAAGAGCGATGGACCACGCCCACTTTTTCAAATAATGTTTTCAACAGCTGCCTCTTGCTACTATGATCCTCTGTACCAAATTACATCTTCATATCTTAATTAAGTGTTTAGTTATGACATTCTATATGTTATCGGTTAATGACGATTTGTGGGCGTGGTGATGTTCTGATTACACACATCTTTTGTTTGTACTAAGAAACCCACGTACCAAGTTTCATCAAGATATCTAAATTTTTATCAAGTTATAGCTTGCACGGACGGACGGTCGGACGGACAGACAGACAGTCAATAGGATTTCAACTTTTCTCCTCATCCTGCTCATTTATATACAGTTTGTCAAGAAAATGTTTTGACATCTAATAATCTAGCGAAATTCAGAAATATTACCAAGAAAATATTTACATTTTAATGGTTTTCTTTCAATATTTGGTTTTATTTAACAAACAGATATAAATCATAAGCCAACAATAGAAAGTACAGTACACATATTGTGTAAGCAGTTTCGACTACATTTTAATAAATGGGGCTATCGTAAAAAAACATATTTCCTTACCATTAACGTTGAAAAAAGGCAGTGACATTGAAACACCTAACAAATTGGCTAAATTTTGAAAATTGGTACCCTGGTCACAAACAAAATGGCAAGGAACTAGCCCTATATTTTGAAGTTGGGTAATGGCTTCAAGAATATATTTCTTGAGGACATCCCCTTTACTTGAGCCTCTAATAAAGAAATAAGCTAACGGGTGGGACCAAGGTTCCCCACCTATACCTTGCACCATTATGCTCATTGCAGTTGTGGCTATTCTAGATGTGCGATTTTCATCGCCATAATCTTCCAGACCTATCACCCTATCAAATTTCCTATCATACTGCAAATGACATTTCAGTGACATTTCATCACAAGAAACTGATATGAACTTTTGTTCGAAAGAAAATCCCTTACTACTAATTTGTAAAGACTTTATGCTGCAGAGGCTCTAAAATATTATCGCGGTCTTCCTTTTCTAAAAGCGGAAGCAGCTGCCTCGATGCACCGTTTGCATTTGAGGCAGATCCTTCCATTTGGGGAAAAAAATCTTCAACGTCCATTTCAATAGGGTTTTCAAAAAAAGAATTTGGGGCGTTAAACATTGGCTTAATAATTAAATTTATATCCGGAACGGCTCTCGGACGCAATTTTTTTGCGTTACGCATTTCTTCAGAAAAATGCCGCTCACACGCAAAAATATGTTTAAGTGTTTTTTCATTTTGATCTTCAAAAACACCTAAACGTTTGAGCCAACATTTACGCCTATTAAAAGAAAATACGAAATGTTATATATAATGATAAAATATGAATGATAAAATATGTATAATAATAATAATAATAGAGCAAAAAGTGCATATTTAATGAATGTATTAAAGTACGATTTTTTTTTATAAATATCATAAATATTCAAAGATAAATCGTTACTTTAAAATAATTTATTTAGTTAATTAACGGCAATGGAAACAAATTGACAATTAAGCTCTTAATACGTAGAGCGCGACAGACTGCAAGCGACATTTGTCAAATATTAAAATACACACGTTCTTAAAGACATAGTTATTGAGGCAGCTGCACGACTACATAACTGTGTCCATAAGAACGTGTGTATTTTAATATTTTACAGATGTCGCTAGCAGTCTGTCGCGCTCTACTTGTTCAGCACATCACTTTTAAAAACACACGGAAATTCAATCCAATCCAAAATTACTATTTTCATTGCACAATCGAAACACTTATTTCATCGAAATTTTTCACAAATTCACAAACACTTTTTGCACTATTTAATGTTTTTCACTCACCGTTCGAGATCCGTTCCACTGTTTGGAAAACTAAAAGTTCTTCCTCCCTCGTTGCAGCCAACAATACATTTCCTCCAACTGCTGGTTGTTTTCGGCATTTTATCTGTAAAATAAAATAAAAAAGTATTAAAATATTATATTAAATAAATGCAAATTTATTTAATAAGAGTTAAAATATACTCACATCTTCCAAATTACGTGCTGTTTCGCTTTCGCTATTCTTCGAACTAATGGCCGTTACAAATGGAGACAAAAAAATAAAAAATGTCTCCATTCGAATATTAATTTGGCGGGATTTTAATCTGGTCGTCCCTCTTTTCCAATTGCTAAACGTCCAAACCTCCTGAACTCGATCAACTGTCAAAGTTTAGGTGGTTTTGACGTTTAGCAATTGTTCTCTCACTTCCAGTGAGAGAGAAGTTAAACATCTCTTTATCTCTGCAGCAACTGATTTGTTTTCGCTTGTTCTGCTGCGAAGCTTCGGGAATGTTGGTGTGAAAAAACGATCGCTCAACTGTAGGTGTGAAAAAACGAAGACTAAAAATAGTAGGAGCTGGTCGAGGCTGTTGTAAAACCTTCAACTGTATCATCCAGTTCAGCTGAAGTTTTAATAGAGGTGTTAAGTACTATATTTTGAGTTAACCAGTCTTGAAATATGCAAATATTACTTTTGTTGCTTAAAGCAAAATATTTTCGTAGTTTAACATTGATTAATGTGTTGTAGCTGACAATCATTGGCGAGTGATCATAGCTTAATTCCGCATCTAAAAGCTGAGTTGGGATACCTTTATATACAGCAAAATATAAGAGGTCAGAAATTTTCAATGGATCACTTGGCCAATAGGTTGGCTCACCGCTTGACAGAGTTTTTAAATTATTCTTTATAATGCATTTGCAAAGCTCTCTACCCTTTGGGTTTAGAATACGTGAGCCCCACCAGGGCTGCTTAGCATTGTAATCTCCTCCTACAAAAAATCTTAGACCGAGACCGCTAAAGAAGCTTTCGTATTCAGAAGCTGATATGTTGTGTCTTGGTGGTGAGTACGAAGCATAAATATATATGTACATCATTATTGTTGGTTTTAACTTTTATTCCAGCAGCTTGTATTGAAGGTGTTTGAATTGGTTCAAGAGCAACATAATTGATAGAAGTTTTAATTAAAACAGCACAACCAGCATGAGCCCTGTTACTGGGATGATTAGAAGTGATTATATCATAATTTTTAATTCGTAAAAACGTTTTATTTGTGAAATGTGTTCCTGACACTAGCATAATGTCAATATAATTCTCATTTAAAAATATTTCAATTTCTTGAGCGTGACGGTATAAGCCATTGGCATTCCGTATTGCTAATCTTAAGTTTATTTGCATAACTTATTAATAAGTAGAGACATCATGTTAAGAAGAGTGTTTGTTAATTCTATTTGCTTTGCTAGTAGCTCCTAAATTTTTTTCATCGTAGTTTGTTCATTTTTCTCATTTTGTTTATCTATAACATTGCCTTTTAATACATTGGCATAAGTCTGCTCAGTGTTGTTATTTGTCAAATGATAAAATATCTATATATATAAAAGAAAGTAGCGTTAGTTACTACGCTTATAACTGGAGAACGCCTGGACCAATTTCGGTGATTACCACCAATTCGGACAGGTCTCCGCGCAAACAAGGAGAATACATAAGAAAATTCTGGAAAATTTTCCGAAAAAAAAAATTTTGAAGAAAATAAATTTTCAAATACGCTTTTAAAAAGGAAATAAAAACGAACATGATTTTAAATGCTGGCGTATAACTCAAAAACGACTTGACCAATTTTGCCAATTCTTTTTTTAAAATGTTCGTTGAGGCTCAAGGATGGTTTTTATTGCGAAAAAAATTCGAATAATTGCCGGAAAACCCCTAAAAAAAGCCCTTTTCTTGTTCCCATACAAACGAATGAATGCTGTTAGTAACGCTAATGCTCGAGAACAGCTGAACCAGTCTTGATGAATTTTCAGAGGTGGTTCGCTGTGGATCGAGGAATGTTTAGAAATAAAAAAACCGTACGCTTTTCGTGAGGAAAAGTCGGAAAGTTGGACAATTCCAAAAAAATAACTTTTTTTCATACAAAAATTTTTTTTCCAACTTTTTTCCTTTTGTTTTTCAATTGTCAAATTTGTCGTTTGCTTTCTTTATTCCGGTTATTCAAAAAAAAATTATTGAAATTTATTCCGTGAAAACGTTATGTGTGTTTCACACAAAGTGCTCAATTACAGATTGAAATTTGTTACGATGCCACCAAGAGGTCGCGTTCGTTTTGGCATCAAAATAAGTATGTATATTGACAGCCCATGGCACATGACCGAGTATTCCCAGGATGCGATGACATACGAATGAAATTATGGATCGCGAGCAATCAGCAAGCGATCGTCACGATGTCAGAGAACAACTTTTCAAACAACAGTTGCGATGTTTTGTAAACTTTATCTTAAAGCAACGTATGTATATGTGGTGCTGTTAGATGCTGGATGTAATCTGTTGAGAGAGGTTTGCCACACGCACATATTCTTCTTTGGATGGTGGATGGTGATTACACCAAATCAAATTGATGAAATCATTTCTGCAGAAATTCCTGAGCCAGAGATAGAAGCAGAATTATACGAAACCAATATGGTTCATGTACCTTACGGACATCACAATACCACTTTGGTTTGTATGTCTGACAATAAATGTACGAAACACTATCCAGGTGCTTTTCTTTCGGAAACACAAACTAAAAATGATGGATATCCAATGTCACAATGACAATGACAGAACATTTAGCACTCAATTTAGAAGCGTGAATATCGAAGTTAACAACACATCGAAGTCGACAACATATGGATCGTACCATATTCGCCACTGTTGTCTAATTCACATTCAAAAGTAATGTCAATGTTGCGTATTGCAGTTTGGTGTAATCGATAAAATACGTTTGTAAATACGTCACCAAAGGAAGCAACATGGCGGTTACTGATCTTGAACGATACGGTCGGTACGTGAACTGCAATAAAGCGCTTTGTATGATATTTACTTTTGCGATTCATGAACGTTTTCCGACTGTTGTGCGTCTCGCAGTTAATTTGACAAAAATGACATTGCCGAAGACATTTTACATCGTATTCGCTAAGAATTGGAAATGGGTAAATTCCGGTTGATACTTCCGATGGTTTGATATCAATTCCATCTTCCCTTTACCAATTCACCAAAGATGAACTCATCACGAATATTCGGAGATTGGACAAATTATCGTAACTACAATTCCTTAAGTGCACGCGCAATGTTAGCTGCCAAAAATACCGATGTTGTTGACTTAAACTGGAAGATTCAAAGTCAATATCCGGGAGACTTGCGCTCATACAAATTGATCGATTGTGGAATTTCTAAATTCTTTGAATAGGCTTGGTATGCCACCTCATCATTTGCGTCTCAAAGTTGGATCTGTCGTTATTATGTTCCACAATCTTCAGGCGCCGAAACTGTGTAATGGAACCTGACTGATTGTGACGCAGCTATCGAATACAAAGGGGTAGAATGCTTGATTCTACGAATTCCTCTGAGTTCTAACGATTTGCCATTTCAGTTCAAACGTATTTAGTTTCCAGCGAAAATTGCATTTGAGACACAAGGATAGTCGCATAGTGTATGGTATACATTTGGAAATGCTATGTTTTTCACTTGGCCAGCTATACATACGTGGCCTGCTCACGAGTTGGAAAACCATCTTTTCTATACACCGGAACAGTAACCAAAAAATGTTGTTTATCAAGCTGCGATACATTGAAAAAAAGTGAAATGATAAATTCAACTTTTTCATTTCTAAACACATAATTTCACGCAGGACAACGACTGCGGAGTCAGCTAGTAATATAATAGTTAATAAAAATTGACAAATATTTATAATCATTGATTTATCGATAGTTCATCAACTATATATGGCGCGCTTTTGACCGGAGGTACCGGTTGAACTGAAGTGATGCTGTGACCGCGCGCTCTCCGCCCTCTATCTCGAAAACGGTTCACCGTATGAAAAATTTTTTCAAACAAAATTTGTATAGGATTTTGTATTCTACAATATTGATACGGAATACAAATAGCGAAAAACCCATAGGAAATGAGATATTTACAAAAAAAGCAAAAAAAACCCATTTTTGTGACCTTTGACCTTGAAAATTAATAGTTGCGTACACCCTACCATATGTAGATTTTGAGACAACTTTTAGGGTGTCAATATACAAGTATTTACAGACTTACAGCTGGGTATCTCGAATTCCGAGGTGAACTTACTATAATGACTGGACTATGTATGTTCGTACGTAAGTAAATATGCACTGCAGTCCAGCTTATTACTTTATTAAGCATAAGGGGTACTGCCGGAACTTTGTAACCAGTAAATAATTGAATTTTTCTTTATTTTTGGTAATTTGGTGTGTTTCAAGCAGGGTTCTCATTTACTACTCCGTAGCAACAAAATTTCTAAAATTATTGCTATGCTATCGCTACCGCTCTCACTTTGTCGGGAGCCACAGCGTAGCTTTAGCATAACATTGAAAAGTATGTGCTCTACTCTGCTCCGAGTTTTGTTAGGTAAAAAACTATAGCTGGAGCGGGAGCAAAAAATTAAGTTCTGCGCTATGCTCTGGCGTAGCGGTAGCAAAAAATTGGGAGCGGTAGCACAGCAGAGCAAATGAAAATTTTCATGTGCTACAGCTCCCGCATGTGTTTGTTGTTTTTTTTCTTTTTGCTATTTTCTGGCATAATAATTGAATTAATTGAATAATTCAAACAAAACAATGTTATGCAAATCATTTTGGCACTTGTTGCGTCAAGTGCCTTTATAAATCTAAAATCAAATATTTTAAGAAATATATTAATAAAGTGAATTAGATAATAATTGAATAAATTATAAAATTTTTTTTATTATGTAAAATATTTACCATTTTTATATTACCAAGAACATCATCAATTCCAAATGTGTTAAAATACTCAATTACTATGAATTTTCGAAATTAATTTTTACTACATATACTTTCCCCCTTTTTATATACATTAGGGTGTTTTTATATTTTTGAATTATTAATTTTGTTCGGTCCCGTCACGAAATTTCCTTGGAAATACCCCAAAAAAAAAATTCCCTGAAAATTTTAGCCCTACATATTAACATTAAGAACTGGACCGAGGCATGTAAAAATTTTCCATAGAAAATACACTACAATCTTGGTTTTTTATCTTTAAATTCCTACAGATCAGAGGTATTTTATGGCATCGCTTTGACTTTAGACGCTGTAGCTCTTGCCAGTTATACAAAAAATGCGAATTTCGTGGAAAAATCAGGTTTAGATACCTCGCCTTTATCTTTTGGAATACACGTGGTTAATATTCATCTACTGATTACCAGTATTTGCAGTTCTATTCTACCATTCCCAATATTTAGTAATTTTATAATTTTTTAGGAAGAATCAGTTTGAAAGTGTACGCATATTCATACTTCAATGTATATTGCAAAGAATCGAAAAGATTTCTGTATATCTAAAATTATAATAAACCTTTTTATCAACACTCCAATTATTCCGCTTTATTTTTACGTTAGATATCGCGTTTGGTTTGTTATGAATGCATTTGCGTCTTTGACCAATAATCTAGCAAAGTATCCGCAGTGCCTTGACGATGAAAATTCCAATGCCATTTTTTGATGTGATATTAAATATATCGGACGGGCTCGTCTTAAAAAAAAAACTACCTGGTTAAGAAGCAAAATCAGTATAACCCATATACTAAGCATGTTTGGAAATGAAAATTTTTACTTATTTCTTTCTATTTTTGAATTACTAAAATTTTCAAATGATTCTTACATAAATTTTGAACAAATGCCTATGATTTGAAATATAATTTTTGTATTTATGAGCTGTATTGAATTTTAGCATAAAGAGATAAAATGTATCCTATGTCCTTACCCTGCTTCTAAACTACCTCTTCACCAATTTTAAGCCAAATCGGTTCAGCCGTTCTTGAGTTATAAACGACTTTCTTTTATATACCAACTTGTACCATACTTGTAAATGCCAGAAAATAGCAAAAAAGAAAAAAAAAACAACAAACACATTCGGGAGCTGTACCACCTGAAAATTTTCATTTGCTCTGCTGTGCTACCGCTCCCAATTTTTTGCTACCGCTACGCCAGAGCATAGCGCAGAATTTAATTTTTTGCTCCCGCTCCAGCTATAGTTTTTTACCTAACAAAACTCGGAGCAGAGTAGAGCACATACTTTACATTGTTATACTAAGGCTACGCTGTGGCTCCCGACAAAGTGAGAGCGGTAGCAAGAGTAAAATGAAATGCTACGAGAGTAGCGTAGTTTTTCAAACGCTGGTTTCAAGTACGAAAAAGTAAGCTTCTATATATACATATGTATATTTTGAAATATCTATATTACTCTAAACGGTATTTAAGCTTTTACCGTGTTTGGTAAAATTATATTATCTTTTCGCATACATAATATCAAATAAACGAAGGACATAATACGCTCACTGTGTTTTCCAATAAGGGTTTTTTGGGATAATGTGGCTGCATATATGTATGTGTGCGCATTTGGTAAAAGTATTTTATTGCTTTTTGGTTCTTTCGCCCGATATATGGGTTTTTGTTTGTTTAAATATTTTAAAGTATTTTTGAGGTATGTTTATATATGCGTATATATTGTCACTGCGGTTTTTGGATTTTTGATATTGTTTTGTTAGGTTCACTGCACTTTTTGTTTTTTTTTTTTGTTCACCGCACAATTCCTTTTTTAATACGCTTTTATCTGCTTCACTTGTATGGATGTATGTTTGTTTGTAACTTTTTTAAGTGGTGGTGAAACCTAGAATATTTGAGCGACGCTGTAGGAAGGCGATAGTAAGTTTAAGCACCTCACCAAAAAGATGCGCTTAAAAGTATGCAACATCTATATAAAACTAGTTTTGGTGATATTTGAATAGCCTTGGGCGTCGACCGTTCAAGCAGAGAACGTATATTTATAGAGAAGGTTCACGATGACGAAAATTATT
>NW_024395824.1:23787369-23793424 GCF_016617805.1 Bactrocera tryoni | reverse complement strand
GATAGGGATATTGCTCGAAAATTCTACGAAAAAATGCGGCAGCTTACAGAAGGTTTCAAGACCGGAGCATACTCTTCTAGAACCCCCAAAGGTGATCTAGTCACTGATGCCCAGAGCATAGTTAAATTATGGAGGGAACACTTCTCCAGCCTGCTGAATGGCAGTGAATGCACAACACCAGGAGAAGGAGAACCCGATTCCCCAATCGATGACGATGGAGCAGACGTTCCATTACCCGACCATGAAGAAGTTCGAATAGCAATTGCCCGCCTGAAGAACAACAAAGCGGCAGGGGCCGACGGACTAACGGCGCCGTTAGTTCTGCTTTCTCTAGGCTGGACAAGGAAGCACAGAAAATGGGTCTGGTAGTGAACGAGGGCAAAACGAAATATCTCCTGTCATCAAACAAACAGTCGTCGCACTCGCGACTTGGCTTTCACGTCACTGTTGACAGTCATAACTTTGAAGTTGTAGATAATTTCGTCTATTTAGGAACCAGCATTAACACCACTAATAATGTCAGCCTGGAAATCCAACGCAGGATTGCTCTTGCCAACAGGTGCTACTTCGGACTGAGTAGGCAATTGAAAAGTTAAGTCCTCTCTCGACGAACAAAAGCTAAACTCTATAAGTCGCTCATAATTCCCGTCCTGCTATATGGTGCAGAGGCTTGGGCGATGACAGCAACGAGAGAAGAAAGAAGAAAAATTCTGCGAAAGATTTATGGTCCTTTGCGCATTGGCCACGGCGAATATCGCATCCGATGGAACGATGAGCTGTACGAGATATATGACGATATTGACATAGTTCAGCGAATTAAAAGACAGCGGCTACGCTGGCTAGGTCACGTTGTACGGATGGATGAAAAACTCCAGCTCTGAAAGTATTCGACGCAGTACCCGCCGGGGGAAGCAGAGGAAGAGGAAGACCTCCACTTCGTTGGAAGGACCAAGTGGAGAAGGACCTGGCTTCGCTTGGAATATCCAATTGGCGCCACGCAGCGAAAAGAAGAAACGACTGGCGCGCTGTTGTTAACTCGGCTATAAGCGCGTAAGCGGTGTCTACGCCAATTAAGAAGAAGAAGAAACCCCACACAATCGTTCGCGAAAAAGAAAATAAAACAATTAGCTAAAACACAAATCGGGCGCGAAAAAATAAAGCACCAATAAAAACAAACGGGCGCGAACATTACAACAAAACTACATACACACAACAAAACAGCAGCACAAGGAGGTAGCTAGGTGGAACACAGGACGGGGAACATAACAAGAAGAAGGCAATTGGGCAACATACATATCTACACATGTATATACACCCTACAAAATATACCATACCAAGTGAGCGCATACAATCAATTTTTCTATAAATTGTAATATGCATATATATGTATATGTATTAAAAAGAAAATACGGATTTACATACTAATATAAAATCTGTAATAAAAATCCGTTTTAACAGCGCTATAAAACGGTTTCCAAACTTATAAGACCCTAATTTAATTTACGGGAAGACCGATAAAAGTTTGGTTTAACATACATATACATACATATGTATATCTAAATATTTAAAAACTTAAATAAAATGCCTATATGTTAGCTTACCTTTGTTTGTTCAAACACAACCATTTAACAAACGCAGGTACCAGCGAATGTTCAAGCATTTGCATGCGAAAAATATCCGGCAGTACCCCTTATGCTGAATAAAGCAATAAGCCCGACTGCATACAAGTAAGCAAAGGCAGAAATATTTGTAAACATAAAATAAACATAACTATACTTACATACATATATGCATATATAACTACATAGTGAAAACATACATATATTCGTTACATATTATATAATTGCCAAGCGCAAAAAATATATTTGTATATTTACATATATCTATAATACATATTAGACGGCGGTCCAAATAGATACTATGTAAAAGTGCATATGAACATATGTATATGTACAAATAAAACAAAATAACTTTTTTTAATACCGTGTTCAATCTCTCACTCTAAAAAATAAATATTATAACATTTATTTACAAATATACGGCAAAGAATCTGCCTGTGACACTAAATAAAGTCTAAACATATTACATATTAACACAAACACATATTCTAAGTCCACATTGGCAATTATCCGTCAATACCTCTTGTTCTTTGGCAAACAAAAACCAGCAGGATTATATACAAAAAGCGAGTTGATCTTTTTAACGAGCTCTCAATTGCTTCAGAATATAAGAAAAAGCATAATCATAAGCACACAAACAATTCGTGCATACTTATGTAAATAGCGCATTGATCTCTTCAGCGAGCTCTCAATTGCCTAAAACATAAGCACATACATACATACAAACAAGTCCAAGTATTAGGGTGTACCTAAATACTAACATAAGGACGTAAAAAGTGTTAATAAATTAAAGGAGCGGTATTAATAAAAAAAAACACGTTTATATACTTAAAAAAAAGTATTCAGCTCACACTGAAAAATATTTCTGCATACAACTAAAACAATGAACAACAACAAAAATCAAAATACACCTGTAGGAGCTAAACGCTCAAAACAGGCTTTCAAATTTATTTCAGAAAGTGACAGTTTCACAAGATACTGCACTAGATTTGCCTCCTCACCGGTTCACGAAAACTCTGAATCGTTATTAGAAGTAAAAGGCCAAAATCTTAAAAATTTCTAGACTCGCCTCCAAACGGCTCATGACGCCATTGTAGACTCTGACGATTCAGATCTACCACAAAATTTTAAATTATCTGCTACCGCAACATACGAAAACTGCTTGGACCAGTACGAAGAAACAAAAGCTGTGATCTCCGATCAACTAAAGCTCATTAAAGCAATTGCACCTACTCCCCACAGTAGAGTACAGCTGCCACAAATGCAACAATATCAAGAGGCAAGTTCAGGCATCCAACTCGAGGTGCCCGCATGTGACACAGAAACTTTTTATGGAGGTTATGAAGAATGGCCGTCCTTCCGGGACATGTTTACGGACGTGTACATAAACCATCCTAAATTATCACAAGCGCAAAAATTATATGACCTCAGATACAAAACAAAAGGTCAAGCAGGCGTAATAGTCAAACAGTTCGCTCTCAATGATGAAAATTTCAATTTTGCTTGGGAAGCTCTAAAAGCACGATATGAAAACGAAAGAATACTGGCCGATAAGCAAGTAACGACACTATTAAACTTGCCTAAAATCAAGAAAGAATCATGTGAAGAATTTGTACGACTACAAGCCACAGTTTCTAATTGTTTGTCGATTCTGTCGACACAAAATATTCCCACAGACAGCTGGGACCCAATTCTGGTAAACATTTGCACCGCCGCAATACCAGAAAAGTGTTACTTCTATGGGAGCAATCGCTCTCATCACGGAAAAAGTGCCCAACGTGGCAACAAATGAAAGATTTTCTCACCACCCAATATGAAATTGCGGAAAGCTTAGAAGAAAAAATAGTCAAAACTAAAGACATTAAACACGACCAAAATAGAAGCTTAAATAGACCCCAAGCTAGAAGCAACAAAAATTTAAACAAAAGCTTTTACAAAACATAAACGTTCACAACAGAACAAAGAAAACAAACGTCATGCGAACTATGTAAAAGAGGGCATAAACTTACATCTTGCGAGAGGTTTAAAAACTTAACAGTTAACGAACGAAATAATTTTGTCAGGTCAAAAAAACTTTGCACAAATTGTCTGTCACATGCGCATACATATGTATAAAAATTGCAAAAGCAAATTCAATTGCTTCCATTGTTACAAAAGACACCATTCAATGCTTCATTACAGCATATATCCTAACTTACGCCAAAGAAGCGCTTACACAAAAAGAACCATGGGTTTAGCAAAATCCATAATTTTAAAAATTGCCAAGAGACACCATGTTGCTCAAAGGCACTAAAAGCTAAAACGCTGCACAGCGAAACACAAAGTGGACTAATTGTAGAGCCAATTATCACCATGACAACTCAAGTTGAGAAACAACAAAATCAATATCTTAATTCACAATTAAGGAAATTTCAAGATATAGTGAAACTTCCCCCAATATTAAATAAAATTCCAGAAGATCAGTATAGTAAGGGCTTCTCTAAAGCCACAGCTACTCGATCAAATAATGGCCGGTACGTCGTACGACTACCACTTAAGATACCGTGTTCCAACACTCCACGAACTGACAGAAAAAACAAAGTCAGAATCCAGTCTAACAATATTAAAAACTCAAATATATGCTACTTTTCGACCCCGCAGGATCGCTTACGCCAATAATGAAAAAAAAAATCCTTCATAAATCCTTAAGCGGTGGCCGGCTACTAAACGCCAAATTAGTGCATACGCACTAAAACATGAAATATAAAAAAAAATGTATCAAAAAGTCAAAAATCTACACTTTTCATAAATTTACAAAAAATAACCAAAATCTCAAAAGGAAGGGATACTCATACTCCCAATGCGATACAGTGACGCACTTACTTACAAAAGGCAAAGCTCGCTCTTATCGCACATATCCAAGCGCTTCTCTTATGGGTGGGTTATGGAAATCAGCTATACAAAGCTTCAAATTAAGTATACAAAATTATCTACTCCACGAATCGAAGCCGTTCTCTACACACGGCCACTCCCTCGCAAGATCCCTCTATTGTCACAGTCCTAACTCCAGGGCTAAGGAGAACACATTCTGGCCATATCTGAGCCAGGCGTGGAGTTGCTATCCTTCATAAGCCGAAAATAAATAAAGTCCAAACATTGCCGATAATATAGACAAGGCATATAATAAACTACCGGTATGCCAAACCGATAAATAATAAATTGTAAACAGCTAATAAAATTAATAAAAGCAAACAACTTTTTTGGTATAATAATACAATAAGTCGTCGAAGCACGCAAAATAAATTATTACCTTAAGCACGAATATTTACACAAAATACAATTGGCTATTAAAACCAAAATCGCTTCTTACGGCTAATATTCTGCGGCCTCGGTTAACAAGCCGAATTACATGCATCAAATTATATATATAAAACTAGGCAAAATATTCGCCTAGGGGGCCCAGGATGTTTAAATGAGTTAAGCATCCACCCCCTCTACTCGGTAAAACTAGCGCATCCTAATGCGACAGCTTAATTCACCACAGCTGATGACTTTACAACACACCACACTCGTACGCAACCCAACTCACAAAATAAATGGACAACCGGAAAGCTCTTCAACTTGTCAGCTGCAGTTCGCCCATCAATACATCATCAATTCGTTCTACACAATTCGCACGATAACACATACACTGCGTCGCGTCGACTCTTACGTTACTCTTCTTCGATCAACCCAGATCCTGTGCGTATCGGAGATACAACTAAATTCTCAGCGATCCTGCGCGGTATGGTCGTCGTCATCTTGTGCAATCATTTCCTACAACTTTACAACTTCTTTTCACTAAAACACAATAAAGTTAATCCTTAAAGTGTTTAATACTTAATAATAAAATAGTGTGTTTTCTTTTGCGTAATTACTGGGTGCTTATTCAACTAAAAATTAAATGGTGTATGTTTCCCACTAAATTGGGCATCCATTTATTCAGATGACAAAAGGACCCCGACCTCTTCGTGGCATTCATTTTCAATCTGTAATTGATCACTTTGTGTGAAACACACATAACGTTTTCCCTGAATAATTATCAATAATTTTTTTTTTGAATAGCCGAAATAAAGAAAGCAAATAACAAATTTGAACGATTCAAGTAATTGAAAAACAAAACCAAAAAATTAAAAAAAACATGTTGAATGAAAAAAAGTTCCTTTTTGAAATTTTCCAATTTTCCCACTTTTCCTCACGAAAAGCATACGTTTTTTTTATTTCCTAACCTTCCTCGACCCACAGCGAGCAACCTGTCAAAATTTCATCAAGATTGGTTTGGCCGTTCTTGAGAATTAGCGTTACTAACAAACAAACATTCATTCGTTTATATGAGGAAAAAGTGGGGAAAAAGAAAAGGGCTGTTATTAGGGGTTTTCCGGCAATTATTCGAACCGTTAACCGACAGCAAGAAAGGC
>NW_024395824.1:23757058-23787269 GCF_016617805.1 Bactrocera tryoni | reverse complement strand
TTGTGTTAATTATAAGAGGTACGCCTATCAAATTTGTGGCAAATACTTGGAAATCGTTATTCTGATTTTCAAACTGTTGTGTTTTGGAAACACAGTTAAGTATACTTATAAGGCTACTACTCGGTATACCTATATATATGGAGTTAAAGTGTATATTTATTTTAAATCGGTATTTTGATTTTTCTGAAATCCGAGCGATTGAAAATTCTTACCCTGTTTGGTACCAGTTTTGATATATTGACCTAAACAGGATTTTTCATTACAGGTTTTATTTATGATTACATATAACAAAACTAGTAACTTTAAACGCATACATACAAACGTGCATAATAATGCATCAATAATAAATGGAAACGATACAACTCGCACTTTATCTTTCCGCAAGGGTTTTTTGGGGGGATAATATGTTGCAAAAATTTATTGTCAGAGTTTTATCGCCAATTCCTGCATTCCTCTTCTTCTATCAGTCTTTCCAGCTGGTTCGGCTTCTCGTGCGTGTTGTTGTCTTGTCCATGCGGGGAGCAGTTGTTTTAATTGTTCCTTGATTCAGTCCTTGATTTGATCCGTCCGTATGTTTTTGGTTATATAGGAGCTTTTACCTTTCGCGCTGATTTTATGTTTTGTAATTATGTATATTTCTAAGTGCTCATTTGTTATGTTTATTGTTTTTATATATTTTGTTTTAGGGTTTCGGGCCCGGTTTGTGTGTTTTTTGTGTTTGTAAAATTTTGTATGTTTTGGCTTTTTAAGTTTATGTTCTTGTCACCGCAGCTTTGTTCTTTTTTTGTTTTTTTTCGTACCACTGCACTTTGTTTTGTTTTATTTTATAATGACACTTTGTTTTCGTTTTTGTCACTTCATTGCACTTTTGTGTTTAGTTTGTTAACACTATTTTTGTTGTTTTTTTTGTTTTTTATTTAACTCGCACTTTTAATATGTGTACACATATGTTTGAAATAATTTGTGTATAGATTTGTTTGTATGTATATATATTTTTCTTTTCCTTGTACCACTGCACTGTATTGTATTTGTTTCTATAATGGTGAGTTAGTGTTTTATTTTTGTGTTTTCACAATTGTCACTTTTTGTCACCTCTTTTTATTTTTTGTGTTATGCCAGTAAATAAAAAGTTATGCATATACATACATATGTATATATGTATATTTGCGCGTCACTGAACTTTTTTCATATATTTATGTATCTGTTTGTTTTATTTCTGTTCTTTCACCGCACTCGTTTGGTTGTTTTTTGCTATATACACATGTTTATGTATGCATGTATGTATATTCCTGTGTTGTAATTTTTATTTGTTTGGATTTTTTCACGGCACTTTTATGTTTATATTTCACCTTTATTGTCGCACTTTGATTGGTTTCTGCTACCACAATTTTTGTTTATATTGATTTCTCTGTAGAAATCCGTAGGTGCCTTTCGTTAAGGCTCGAAGGACCATGTTTAAATGTATATTCGATACATTGGGGAGCACTCACCACTTAGTTAAATGAAATAAAAATGTCTGTTTAATTTTGTACACGTTGGGATTTTTAACAAGTTTATTTAAATTTATTGATTTTATTATACATATATGTATAAACTCATTAGAAACGATATCGACGGGCGAGGCGGCGACACTCCAATTCCGGGGACGATTTATCACTGCTTGTGATCGAGTGGACACGGATCGTGGTTGACTTCTTGTAACTGGAGGAGATTAGCGTGACGCGGCGCAGTGTCGAAGCGAATGTGTTGCTCGAAAGGTTTAAAAACGAATTGTGCCTCCTGTCCTGTTGTCCATTCTTTTTGTTGAGAGGGTACAGGTGTGGTGAGTTGTGTTGGTGTAGTGTGGTGATGTAAGTGGATGGCGCCATCGGTTGTGGTGTATTATGCTGTCTTGCTAGGGTGCGCCAGTTTTTCCCAGGGAGAGTGGGGGGATGCTTAACTCATTTAAACATAGCGATTTCTCTATCTGCCCATTTGTTGTACTATGGAAAGGAAGGGTTGTAAAAATTTCTGCTCCAAAATGATCCTTAAGAAGGGACTTTATTGCTTGTGAGTTCAGTGACTTTTCTATGCAGGTTACGAATTAAAATTCAGGTTAAAAAATTATGTTTATCACTGGAATAAATATATATATTAGGGTGTGTCATTCTGAGGCAACCTTTTTTTTCAACTGAAAAACAGGCTAAAAACTTTCGTAAATGAAAAAAAAAAGCCACTCAAAAGATGAGCTCTTAATAATAATATTAAGAGGTGCCTCTTTCCAATTTTCTATTTTCATTTAAATAACATGGAAAAAAATCATTCTTTTTGTGGTGGTTATTGTGCGGAGGTTATTATATGTGCACGCGATGGCTGCCAGTAAGGATGGTAAACTCGATTCCAATTCTACTCGGGAATCGAGTTTTCTCGTAAAATAATCGATTTTTCGAATGTCAAGAATCGATTTTTAATCGACTTCGACTACCGAAGATCGATTCCGAAAAATAACCACCACAAAAAAAATGATTTTTTTCCATGTTATTTATATGGAAAATAGAAAATTTGAAAGATGCACCTCTTATTATTAATATTAAGAGCTCATCTTTTGAGTGACTTTTTTCACATTTTCGAAAGTTTTTAGTATGTTTTTCAGTTGAAAAAAAAGGTTGTCTCAGAATGACACACCTTAATATATATGTAACATTTCCCCAGGACGGGATGGTATCGGAGTCTTCCCTAACTCTGATTTAGTTGGATGTCGTTCGTACTTGGCTTCTTTACAAATTTTGCAGTTGGCAGTAATTTCCTTTAATTTCTTCCGCATATTTGGAAAATAGTAGTCGTTCAATACCTGTGTAACGTACCCTCGGATAGAGCGATGTGCTCTACTATGTTCCATTACCAGTATTTCGTTTTGATCGTCTTCATTAAAAATATCATTAACTTCTCTCATTGTGTGACGGAATTTTTCTGGCGGGAATTTATCGTCGTGAATTTTGCCCAAAATAGGCAAACTGCAATGAATAGCGTTAACTACATCACAATTAACGCATTCACCAATCAATTCTAGTAGATCCCAAAAATTTCTTAAAATAATTTGATGCCTTATCGTGGACTTGAAAATAATTTTTGTCTTCTTGGTTGTGATATTTCCTTCTGCAAGAATTATCTGATTTCGAAATGAATTGACAGGGTTTTTCACTTTTGGAATAACTTCTGTTAGAGATTCTTCACTACGCATAGTAACAGATGAGGATTCCTGCTCTATTGCATTAATGTGCTGTCGTGACAATGCATCGGCAACAAGATTATCTTTAACGGGTTTATAATGAAATTGAGGTGAAAACTCTTCCACAAATGCTCGCCAGCATTTTATTTTCGTGTTTGGATTTTTATCCGAGACGGCGAAGGTCAAATGCTGATGATCGGTAAAAATATTCAGCCCTTTGACTCCGTGCAAATAGTTTCACAGATTCTGAAGTGCCCACACTATCGCTAAAAGCTCTATTTCATTGGTAGCATAATTCTCTTCTGCCGTCGATAACGTTCTGGAAATTATAGTTATCGGCCTTATGCCTTGAGATAGTACCGCCCCAATAGCGTGTGCTGAAGCGTCAGTTGTTAAGTCAAATGGTTTATTGTGATCAGAATATAGCAGAAGTACGTCCTCAGAAGATAAAAATCTTTTAAATTTTTTGAAAGCCATCAACGCATCGTTGTCCAACTCAATTCTTACATTTTTTGATTGATTCGTTCCCACATGACCATTTTCTCCCCTTAAGTATGTGAGAGGCTTTACAATGGAGGCATAGTCTTTAATAAATTTCCTATAGTAACCAGATAGCCCCGAAAATGCTCGTAAACCACAAAGAGTGTTAGGCATTTTATAATTCAGAATGTCATTGGCTTTATCAGGGCATGTTTTTATCACTTCCTTCGAAACAATAAACCCAAGGAATTCCACTTGCTCCCTAAGAAATTTTTTTTTTCATTGAAACTCGCATGTTGGCTTGGTAAAGTTTCGTTAAAATTCTTTCGATGTCTCTGTATTGCTCCTCTTCATTGCTTGAGAATATAATTACATACATCATCGTTACAGTCATAGTAAGATAATTTTCTCTAACCACCTTTGTAATGAAGGGTTCCCTTTTGTAAGTCTATTTTTGCGCCAACCTCTTTCAAGAAGTCAAACCCAATAATCCCGTCAAATGTTTTTTTGTTCGGAAATGAGGTAAAAAGGAGCCGTCTTTCCGAGCACGTTAAGCACCTTTCCTTAATCACGTCAGTACCGTGGATGGACCTAACTTTAAATGAGTTTTTTACATTCCTTATCCCTTTTAAATTTTCATTGAATTTAACAAAATTTTTTCCCGCTCCGTTATCGATCACCAATTTCATCGGCCGCCATGCCAGTGTCGTATCTACATAAGGCAGGAGCGACCTACGTCTGAAAAATTTACTTCTTCCAAAAATTCACATTGTGACTCGTTTTCCTTTAAAATTTTCAACTGAATCTTGGCTTAAGTGATTAACCCTTTGTATTTTCGAAATATTTTGCCTATCGCTCTCGCGAAGTCTTTTCATTGTTTCCCTTTCTTGAGGGTGTAGGTTATTATTATAGGCTGTCGGCCTTTGATTAAAGTTTTGGGATGTCATTCGGGTTCTCTGAGAATCCTGCTCAGCTCTCCACTTTGGATTATAATTTCCCCTTGCCTGTTGTGCGATAGAGTCGGATCAACCTCCTATGTCGCATCTACATGTTTGTTTATAATGAGTTGAGTGGTGTGGAGCAATTGCCCTTCCACCATTTTTACCCCTTGAGCTGAATTCTTTCTATATTCCATTCTTGCCTATATTTTTGAAGTGACTCTATCAGTGCTATATTCTATTCTTGCCTATATTTTTGGCAAAGTGACTCTATCAGTTCTTTTTTGTCCGTATTAAACATAATAGTTTTATTTATTATCAAGGCCAATTTCTTTTCGACCTCGCAGTAAAACTCGGCAATTGAAAGTTTCCCTTGCCTAAGAGTTGACATTTCCTGTTCAATCAAATAGACTGGTCGCTTGTCAGCATAAGTAAAGTCTAACCGCGTGATGATCGCATTAAAACTCAGCACGGTATTGAATGATGATAATACTTGGTTGGCCGAACCGACAATTTTATTTCTTACATATTATTGCTATTGCTTGGTAGTGTTTCAAACTGTTTTCGTAATTTTCAAACAACTTATAGGCAGTAAATGCAGCTTGCCTCCAACTAACGTATCGTGACCTTTCGCCACTGAATTCCGGCAGAGATTTAATTATTTCTAAAGATTCCTCACAACTAGCAGTCGGGTCTATAGTCACTGCTGCAAATCCCTCCACTTCTAATGACGTTTCTAAAGCCTTTAGTCATTCTGTCAGCTGTCTTATTGTCCTCTCGAAGGAGGCCCTAACCTTTTCCGCAGCTGCAGTGACGGCAGCTGTCACTATTACCCTCAAAGTCTCCTCATTCACTTTGATATCTCTTCTAAACTGACTACTTTTTAATCCTATACTATTTATTTTATTTTACTTAATTCTTTAGCGCACTTTTAAATGGCTATTTAAACACACTAAAACAATTTAGCCTATGGGCCACTTTGAAAATTTTGTTTATACTTTAGAAGATTTACTAACTTTTATCATTTATCATTTATTATTTTTTTATTTCTCTTTTCTTTATATTGATCAGTGAGTAATTACAGGATAATATTATAAATCATGCTGGCAATTGTCCTTGATATAGTGTCGCTAATCCTCCAGTAGTCCTGTAGTCCTCAGTATTCCTTGTTTTGGTTCTATCCGTGTTGGGCGCCAATTATTCCTCCAGTCCCATGGGCTGTTGTCCAAGAAATAAAATCACACTTAACACTTTCAGCACTATGTGCAGTTGTTCAGTAAATAAAATCATAGTTAATTTTTCCAACCAAATAATGATTCCCTATACTTGCCACAATTTCGGCATTTCTGCTATTACTGCACCTGATACATTTGTTATTGTTTAGCTACACCCTGCTGTTGTTGTTGTCGTTTAGACAACAGGTGAATCGCTGCTACCGCGCTGATATTGGAGTAGCGAAGAATTTGCTAGTTGATGAGAAAGTGCTGACGCGGACTATTCCCACGCTTACTGGCTGGCGTGGAGTAGTTCTAAGAACGCTACAGTGGGCTGACTAGCAGACTAATGTGTTAGTTTATATCAATCTGCACTGATTTCGTCCTTTTGTGATTGATGTACATGTTTTGTCGACAGACAACCCATCCTATTTTTCGTCTTGTTTTTTGCTCCATCGTCAGCGGCTTTAATTTTCCCGTCTTTATTTAGATCAGAGTCCGGTGTTATATTAGCAGTATTCTCACATTGTGTTTTTAACTCCAAAGTAATTGATATAAAATCCTTTGGGACGATGGACACGGTTGGATATATTTTATCAATTTGTGTATTGATAACTTTGGAAGAGCTAATTATATCTTCCTTGCTTATATAGACGCGATATTGTTTTTCCTTAACTTGGTTCTGCATTTTAGCAGCTTCGCAAGCTATACTTCTTGGCTGCTTTCCATAGTTTAGAAAATGTATTCCATTTTTGTGTTTTTTCGGCAATTGTGTTGGTTTGTACATTAACTGAACTTCTTCTTCCTTCTCATACGCTTCAGCATCATCTTCCACAATGTGGTCGATTACTTCAGCTTCGTCCTTATTTTCAAACGATTTTACCTGGACTTCATTTTCCCACATTTCTCCAAAATGTGAGCCTGCCGGAAGAGGTAAATGCCAAGGTACCAATTCAGTTGGTTTTACCTCAGTTATTAAAGGTTTATGAAGTTCTTCAAGTGATTCTTCTCCAACTTCATTTTCTTTTTTGTGATCCTCTGTTAAATCTGCTGTTTCTTCCTCAACAGAAGACAGATATGTATAAGTTAACATAAGCTGCCCTTTGTCAACAATAAAGTCCGCGCGTGGCCTGAGTCAGCGAATCCACATTCTCACGCTGGCAGCTAGCAGTTAACATAAGCAGCACTTTGTCAACAACAAAGTCCGCGCGTGGCCTGAGTCAACGAATTCACATTCCCACGCTGACGGATAAGGCACAGCGGTAAGGGCAAACTGCCAACGCTAGCGTCACTACTACTACTAACAACGAATTGCGGGACACAACAACTAAGACAAGGTGCAGGAACTTATTTAAGACATTAGCTTTAGAATGTAAGGGTCAGTTTGTAACAGAGAACTCATCAGACAGCATGATCTGATTATTAAAGTATAATAATAAAGAATTCGTAATTGGCGCCCAACTATATGGGAATAAAAAATAAAGTTCGATAAAAAATAGTAAAAACTATTCGGGACAAAAATTAAAGTTCTATAAAAAATAGTAAAAACTATTCGGAAATAAAAAGCTCGATAAACAATAGTAAAAAAACTATTCGGGAATAATTGTACGGACCCATCAAGGAGGAGACGTCACAAAAAAAGGAATCACGGACCAAATGGGATCGAAAAATTAAACAATAGAATTAAGATTCAAAAATATGTAAGTAGAGTGCAAAAATATAGTATGTTGAATTGCTCTAATAAAAAAAGTAGCTAAAAAAGAAAAGTTGTGTTAAATATAACTGTAAATCTTTGCACGAGTTTTTGAGAAATAAATTTTGCGCAGGCCAGCTTATTGGTATCGGTTTTACTTCAAGCTCATGAGTGATCAGGACCTGGACAAAATATTTGAGAGCCTTAACAAAATAGAAGTTAGCAAGAGACAGTGCAACAATAGGGATAGTACAGAAAATTGGTGGACAGAATATAGAGTGGCAGACAAAAGACAAGAAATGGCGCTGGAACGAGACCAATTAAGGGCATTAGTGGAAAGTGCAGTTTGTAGTGCACTTGCCAGTCAAAAAGAAAATTTCGAACAAAAGCTTGCAAGTATTAATCAACGACAAAATGACGTTAAAATCGACACACCGAACATAGAAACATATAGGGAAACAGAAATTGTACTCGGGATTAGATGTGAGGAGCCACTCGATATTGTAAAGCCCTTACCGGACTTCGACGGTAAGCAGGAGAATTATGTATCGTGGCGGCAGGCGGCACACACCGCCTACAAAGTTTTTGAAGGCTATGAGGGTAGCAGCAAACATTATCTGGCTGTTGCCATCATTAGGAATAAAGTTAAAGGCCCGGGCGACATGGTTCTGGCCTCATTTAAAACCGTTCTAAATTTTAAGGCATAATTAATCGACTCGATTTTAGTTATTCTAACAGGAGATGTCAACTCTACGCCAAGGAAGTTTGTCACTACTACAATATTACGACGAGGTAGAGAAAAAGTTAACCATTTTAACTAACAAAACTATAATGACTTACGAAAAATCAATTGCTGCATCACTACACGAAAAATACAGAATGAATGCATTACGCGTATTTATTTCAGGGACTAAGAAACACCTTAGTGATGTGTTCTTCTCAGCCCGGCCTAAAGATCTACCTTCGGCTCTAGCGTTAGCACAGGAGGTGGAATCTAAACATGACCGATACCAGTTCGCAAGCACATATGCCAGGAGCCTGGAAGATAAAGCCCAAAGGCTAAATATAGAGCAATCTAGGCAAAAAGGTACAAATAGTAGATATCAGACAAATGACACGTATCTTGCGAAAAATCCCCATTTTAACAGAACTCGGGACTTCAACGGCAGGACTCCGCCGAAACTAGAGCCAGTACAGCCAATGGACGTTGATACCTCGCAACGCTTAGAGAACCTACAGCACAACAGAAAAATAGTGGATACTCATCTCGATACCCTAATAATCAAAATCAAAACTACGAACAGACAGTGAAGAGACCAAGTAATGGTTCTGCAAAATTCACAGGACCAAAACAACAACGGGTTAACTACCTGCCAATCGTAAATTCTACTTCTAATCAAGAAGATACGACGTATCATGAGGTAGCAAACTCAGAGGCCTCATCAATCGAAGACGACCTTACTGAACCTAACCAGTTAAATTTTTTAGACAGGACTCCTTGCTACCGTTCATTGAAAGAACAATTGCAGGGAGAATACTAAAATTATTGAATGATACGGGGGCATCAAAGAACTATATAAGGCCTCTAAAAGTGCTTAAGCACATAGCACCTGTCGAAAATTCTTTCTTGGTAAAGTCAATCCATGGCTTCACTCACATTAAAGAAAAATGCACGGTAAACCTTTTCGACACAAACAATACCTTTTTTATGCTCCCGTCTCTTTCAACGTTCGACGGAATAGTAGGTCTGGATTTGCTAACGCAAACAAACGCAACAATAGATCTAAAATCAAAAAAAATAATAACTAATAATGGCTCAGAAGAAATAAAGTTTTTAAAGTGTGCAAATGTGAATTTCACACGAGTAGAGGACATAGAAGTCCCCGAGGTTGTAAGGAACAAATTTCAGAAAATGGTGAAAAATTTATTACGCGTTTTTTCTGATCCTAATGAGGCCCTACCATTTAACACAAATATTGTCGCCACTATTCGCACCGAAAGTGACGACCCGTTGTATTCTAAGCTATACCCTTATCCAATGGGTGTAGCGGAATTCGTGAATACTGAAATTCGTGATTTACTAAAAAATGGTATTATCCGACCGTCTAGGTCACCATACAACAACCCAACATGGGTTGTAGATAAAAAAGGAATGGACGAACAAGGCAATGTGAAGAAACATCTTGTAATAGACTTCAGAAAATTAAACGAAAAAACCATCGATGACAAATATCCCATCCCCAAAGTAGCCGTAATACTATCAAATCTAGGAAAGGCCAAGTATTTCACAACACTCGACCTAAAATCGGGCTTCCACCAAATAACTCTCGCAGAATCCGATAGGGAAAAGACCGCTTTCTCGGTAGACAACGGAAAATACGAATTCTGCAGGCTTTCCTTTGGTTTGAAGAATGCGCCCAGCATTTTTCAAAGAGCTATCGACGACGTATTGAGAGAACAAACAGGAAAGTCCTGTTACGTTTACGTCGATGACGTTATTATCTTTTTAGAAACCGAAGAAAAGCATGTCGAGCATATCGAGCGGGTGTTAAAGAGGTTACATGAAGCTAATATGAGAATTTCGCGCGAGAAATCACAATTTTTTTTAAGGAAAGCGTTGAATACTTAGGCTTTGTTGTGTCTAGGGGAGGCATTAAAACGAGCCGCAGCAAAGTAGATGCTATACATAACTACGAGAAACCCGCTACTCTTTTCAATGTCAGATCCTTTCTAGATTTCGCAAGCTACTATCGCTGCTTTATTAAGGACTTTGCGGCAATAGCAAAGCCTTTAACAGATATTTTGAAAGGAGAAAACGGCAAGGTTAGCGCCACACAATCGAAAACGATTAAAGTGGAATTAGACGAAAAACAATCACTTGCTTTTAACAAATTGAAGGAAGTCCTTACATCGGAGGATGTTATGTTACTCTACCCAGACTTCAGGAAGCCATTTGATCTAACGACAGACGCTTCATCTTTGGGTATAGGGGCAGTACTGTCACAAGACAATAGGCCAATCACCTTTATTTCAAGGACTTTGAAAGATCGTGAGCAAAACTTCGCTACTAACGAAGGCGAGTTACTTGCCATAGTCTGGGCCCTAAAAAGCCTTAGAATCTATCTTTATGGCATAAAAAATTTAAACATTTTTACAGACCATCAGCCACTTACGTTTTCGGTTTCAGACCGAAATCCAAATGCCAAAATTAAACGCTGGAAAGCGTTTATCGACGAGCACAACGCTAAAAATTTTACAAACCGGGCAAGGAAAATCATGTTGCTGACGCGCTATCACGACAGAACATCCACGCTCTAGAGGAGGATGCCCAATCAGATTTGGCTACAGTTTACAGAGAAATGTCACTATCCTATACGATAGAAGGAACTGAGATGAGGAGATAAAAATAGCTGTAAACCCAAATGTGGTAAATGCCATACATTGCGATCTACCAACATTGGCCAGCCTACAACATGAATTGGTAAGGAGTTTTCCGTCAACAAAGTTTTGGCACTGCAAAAACATGGTGTCTGATATTGTCAACAAAAACGAGCAGAGGGAGATTGTTGTTGCTGAGCACAATCGAGCTCACAGAGCAGCCCAGGAGAATATTAAACAAATCCTCTGCGATTACTATTTCCCAAAGATGACAAATTTGGCGAATGAAGTTGTCGCGAATTGTAGGATCTGTGGTAAGGCCAAATACGACAGACACCCACGTAAGCAGGAACATGGTGTAACTCCAATCCCCTCCTATACCGGGGAAATGTTGCACATTGATATCTTTTCGACAGATAACAGGTACTTTCTTACCTGTCTGGACAAATTCTCAAAATTTGCGGTGGTGCAGCCTATACCTTCTCGAACAATTGTGGATGTAAAGGTCCCAATCATTCAGTTAATGATTATATTTCCAAACACAAAAATAATTTATTGTGATAATGAAGCTTCTCTAAATTCTGAAACGATAACCACATTGTTGAAGAATAGTTTTGGTGTAGACATCGTAAACGCACCACCCCTTCATAGCACGTTGAACGGGCAGGTTGAACGCCTCCATAGTACACTTTTGGAGATAGCCAGATGTTTGAAACTGGACAGGAAAATTAACGAGACGACAGACCTCATATTAATGGCAACAACTGAATACAACCGAACGATTCACTCGGTGACCAATATGAAACCAGTCGAAATACTTCACGCCAACCCACTCAAACTGAGGAATGAGATAATCATGAAAATAATGAAGGCTCAACAAGCACAAATCGATAGGAATAACCCCTCCAGACAGAATAGAGTATTCGACGTGGGGGAAAGAGGATTGGTAAAGACTAACAGACGACTCGGAAATAAATTATCCCCTTTATATGTTGAGGAGAAAGTTGAAGCAGACTTGGGAACCACGGTTCTCATAAAAGGGAGGGTGGTCCACAAGGACAACCTAATGTAAGGGAAACTTCTTAGCATATTTTAGAATTCTTTAAATAGCATAGGGTAAATTATTTAAGCTTCTTTCACACTATCTTTCAGGATACTGATTGCGATACTCCTTATTCAAACGACGACGGCAAAATTGACCGACTACTCGACTTCCGTCTACATACCGATTCAGGATGGTGACGCGACGATTTGGGAGGAATTTGGTTATCTAAGGCATACAACTAATCTTTCAGTATACAAGGGAACAGTTGAGGAAACCAAAGGCTTAGCAACGCAATTCCCTCTATCCCAGTGGTTCCCAAACTTATTTTGTCTACCGCCCCCTTTGAGAATAAATATTTTTTTAGCGCCCCCATTTTTTCACCTATTTAAAAACCACAATAACTTCAAATTAATTATTTTGTCCTATATATGTATATTAACTGAGAATTCTAAACGAAACTTGTACTACATATAACCAGCAACTTGAAACCTAAGCGCAGTAGGTAACATACAACGGCGCATAGGTCTCAAGTTAACTCTTACGGGCTCCACCTGCCAATAAGAATGATTATTGAAACATAACTTTATAGTATTAAAACAGAGAATCTTTTATTAAAAATAAAACTAAACTAATCGATCCATATATAAAAACTAATGTGAAGGATGAATCTGATGCTGTTTAATAAGTTTGTTAATATCAGGTTCCAATGTACTCAGGAACAGTCGCAAGTCGCCACGTTCGGTAACAAGCACTAAATCCACGTTCACACAAATATGACGATGGTAATGCTGTCAAGAATCGTTGAACGATTGACCACAATCCAGGGTACAATTGCGAGATCGGTTTTTGTAGTCAAAATTTTTGGTAACCATTTTTGAACTTGATTTTTATTTCCTCGTTTGTTGTCAATTCTATAAGTTCTTCTTCCAGCTAAGGTGACATTGCTGTGTTGACATTTGAAAACGGATCCAACACCCACTCTGGTATTTCCAAGTTCAAAATGTCCTGGTATCGTTCGGTGAAGTCAATGTGGAGGTTTTCCAAATGTTGGCAGTAGGCAAACAATTCGTCGTTACTGCATGATACTGATAAATTCGGAAAATTGTGAAACTCACGCCTGCCCAAATTCTTTTTGTGTAGAAGCAGTTTGGCTGCGAAAGCAACAACGACGTTTTTTGTTTTAATTAAACTTGCAGTTGGAGATTCATGTCGTTGAACAATTTATACAGGTCTGTCATGTAAGCTATATCATTCTTTGATGTTATGAGCTTGTCTTGAAATTCTGTATCTTTAGTTTCCAAGAACTCTATAACAAAGTCAAACAGGTTGTAGAATTGAGTCAGAATTGCCTCTTGATAGCCAACGAACTTCAGTATGAAACAACAAACGATTGAAATCCTCGTCATATGTAACACAAAGTTGATGAAATAATCTATCATTCAAAGAGCTGTTGCGGATTTTATTGACTGCTTTGATGACATATTGCAGTGATTGAAATAGTGTATAAATGAGCATCCTCCCCCGTACATCCACACATACACCACACTATCACACCACATCCACTCAACTTCACAACACCGACACGCACCTGCACCATATTCACCTCACCAATCATCAGAGCTTACAACCCACATTCCACTATACACCAATCAACCACATCACACCAGCTGATTCCACACACAAAGGGAAGAAAAGGAACCAAAAGGAGAGCAGCAACTCTCTTCGCTTTCGATATTAGCAGCTACCAGTACACGTGTGCGAGCCATTTTGAACGACAGTTTTTTTCCATCCTCCATTTTCAACATTTTTCATATCAAGTCGACGTTACGCGTGTGCGTACATTTTTGAACGGCGTTTTGTCCATCCTCCAGTTTCAATACTTTCTCATCAAGCCGGAGTCACGCGTGTGCGAACCATTTTGAACGGCGTTTTTGTCCATCCTCCAGTTTCAATACTTTCTCATCAAGTCGGAGTTACGCGTGTGCGAACCATTTTGAACGGTGTTTTTTTCCATCCTCCAATTTCAACATTTTTCATATCAAGTCGGCGTTACGCGTGTGCGAACATTTTTGAACGGCGTTTTGTCCATCCTCCAGTTTCAACACCTTTTCATCAAGTCGGAGTTGCGCGTGTGCGAACATCTTTGAACGGCGTTTTTACCATCCTCCAGTTTCAACATTTTTTCATCCCGAATCGGAATTATCAACCGCTACCAGCATTTCTTTAAAAGTGAATTTTTCCTCATTGTTCATCCCGAGTCGGAATTATCAACCGCTACTCATTTTACAAAGCATTTTTTAAAATTGTATATAAGCAAAATACAACCGCAACATAAGTACCTATACTAGTGCACGCGTATGCACATTGGGAAAAAATATATATATATGTATGTAAAACAACAACAAAAAAAAGCAAAAAGTTTTTACAAATGAAAGTTCAGTGACACCGAGAATAAAATATATCAAAACGAAGTGGTACATAAATCTACATGCATACATGCGTACTTGTATGTGACGAAACAAAAAAGAGTGGTGAAAAAGTAACAGAAAAATAGTGCAGTTAAATAATATACATACATACTAAAGCTACATATCATATATGTATGCACAAAATAGTGATAATTAACAAATAAAACATGAACCAAAAGTTGGTGCAAACTAACACTAAATAAAATACGGGTGCGAACTTAAAAACAAATAATTAAAATACGGGCGCGAACTCATAATAAACAAATAAATAAAAAAGCCAAAATACAAATTAAACAAAAAAAATCAAGAACCATCAACGCAACAAAGCGGAACGCCGGGGTTTGGAAGGAATTCCCACCTAGAGAAGCTAGGAAAGGTAGCACACCACCTTTATATATATTCTCTACCCAAAGTCCCTGAGGAAAAACCGAGTGAGTGCATCAATTCCACTTTTGATTTCATTTATTATGTGTATATACATATGTATGTAGCACTGCACAAACGGTCAATATAAAAGAACCGAAAGGAATTAAACCCGTTTAATAAAAACGGTGTTTAAAAATTCTAAATTGGCGGCAAATTTAAGTACCGGTAGAAACCAATACGGTACATAATATATATGTATATATGTATCCACAGCGTATATACATATATATATATTTTAATAAATTTGACTAAATAAATTATTATTCCTTGCTTTTTTTTTTAAACTTACCTTCGTGTATACAATACACACAAACCACAAAGAAAAAAATAGCAAGAAGAATATAGCATAAAAGAGAATAAGTACAAACATACATACATATATACATATCCTCAAGCGGATTGAACATAAGGAACATAAAGGAAATTTATTTATACATATACATATATCTATATGTACGTATCCGTATAAATACGTACATACTTTCATACAAGTATATAAATATATACATACCCTAGCGTTTTAGCGCATATTTCCAAACGCGAATACATAAACGCGAATTATGTAGATTGCCGTATAATCTCAAACGTTTGTATATGTCGGAGCGCTAGTACAATTATTTTGTAGGTCAGTGTATATGCGTATGCCGGAGTGGCAATATTTTGTAAGTAAGTGTATGTGCCAGAGCGTCAGGCTCGGCGCAGGCGACGCATAGGCGGCATATATTGCGGTACTTTGTCTTGCAAATGCGCAAATAAGCATAGTAACAGGATAGAGATACTGTTACTGAGTGAGGTCCGATCTTATTCCGCGAACTAAGAAGGAACACAACTGTTATGGAACCGTTATGTGTTCTAAGTATGAAAGGAATGCGTGGTCATTGAGCGCGGGGCTCGCTCAAGTAGAGTTGAGTTGAGAAAGCGGCATTGAGACAATCGGAACTCACTGTGCTTCTTTAAAATAAACTTCTAGAAGTAAAGTGAAATAAAATAAAGTGAAGTGAAGTGAAGTGAAGTGAAGTGAATTAAAATAAAGGAGATGAATTCAAATGAGTCTCCTACATCAGAAGTGGGATCGGCTGAGCCTACAGTTCAAGATCCGGGCCAGATCCTCGCAGCTCTTGAAGCACAGAATCGAAATCTAATGGACATGATTAAGTCCATGCAGACTCCAATGCCGGTAGCAGACGCAAGGCCTGTCCACGTTGCTTTGCCGAAGTTTAATCCCGATTGTGCTGGAGCGGGCGGCTCTGCATGGTGTACAACGGTCGACCTGATATTTGCTGAAAATACTTTGGAAGGTGGCGCACTTGTGATAGCATTAAGCAAGGCGCTAGACGGCAGCGCATCACAATGGTTTTCCCAAATATGTTTCGCAGGGATAACCTGGACACAATTTAAAGAGCTATTTATTCAACGCTTTGTGGGAGTGGAGACAACTTCAGCGATTCTACTTAATATTTTGAATGGTCGTCCAAAATCTGGAGAGGGATTCGCAGAATACGGCAGTCAAATTGTTACATCACTCATGTCCAAGTGGAAAGCTAAGGACTTGGAAGAAATCGCTGTGTCGGTAGCATTGGGACACATGGCGCAAATCGACAATAGTTTGTTGCGATGGGTATATACGACCAACGTAAGAAGCCGCAATGAGCTACAACAACAACTGCAGCCCCTCGCTTTTAAGAAGCGTAATACGGAAGAAGATTCATACTCAACCGGCCCAGAGCGGAAGAAGTTTAAGTTTCAAGTGAAATGTCATCATTGTGGGAAAATTGGCCATAAAATTGCCGAATGCCGTAGTCGACTTGAAAGAGGACAGAATGCAAAAGGAAACAATCAGAACGGGAGCAGCTATGCTGGAGTGAAAGATCGGTCCAATATACGATGTTTCAAGTGTAACGAAATAGGACATTACGCTACTTCATGTCTTAAAATCCGGACCAGTGGGAACGAGAAGGTCTATGAGAAACGAGTGGACATTTGCACTGTGGCCCCGCCAAGGGGTATAATAAATTTATCAGGTGAGTCCGTTCCATTTTGTTTTGACTCCGGCGCTGAATGTTCATTGGTCAAGGAAAGTGTTGCAGATAAATTTAAGGGAAAGCGAATTAACAGTATTGGAAAATTAAATGGTATAAGTAACGACTCCATCTGTAGTACATTGCAAATACTTACTAATATAAATATTGAACAGTATTGCCTAGAGACTTTATTACACGTTGTAATGGATAAATATTTGATATACGACGTATTGATAGGCCGCGAAATTTTAAGTCAGGGCTTTAGTGTAACAATAGATGCTGAAAAGTTCAGTATTTACAAAACAAAAAGAGTTGATGTCGTAACTTTTACGAATTATGAAAATGTTGTAGATTCCTATGACAACCTGAGTAAGTAAGATAAAACGGTTTTAAAAGGCATTCTGAAACGATATTCTGATTGGTTTATAGAAGGAATACCACAGACTCGTGTAACAACAGGGCATTTGGAAATTAGGTTAATAGATCCACAAAAAACAGTTCAGCGTCGGCCATATAGACTTAGCGAAGATGAGAAAAAGCATGTACGTTATAAGGTAGATGAGCTCCTGAAATCTAATATTATTCGTCCCAGTTGCTCACCTTTCGCTAGTCCGATGATGCTCGTAAAAAAGAAAAATGGTAGTGATCGACTTTGTGTAGATTACCGTGCTTTGAATGAGAACACAGTTGCAGACAAATACCCATTGCCTCTAATTTCTGACCAGATCGCTAGGTTACGTGGGGCAAGCTATTTCTCATGTCTCGATATGGCTAGCGGCTTCTACCAAATACTGGTACATCCAGATTCAATTGAGCGTACCGCTTTCGTTACGACCGAAGGTCAATATGAATTTCTGACTATGCCTTTTGGCTTAAAAAATGCTCCGTCTGTGTTTCAGCGCGCTATAATCAAGGCATTGGGTAATATTGCATATACTTATGCCATCGTGTACATCGATGATGTTTTGATTGTGGCCGAAACGAAAGATGAAGCTTTAGACAGATTGCAGATTGTGCTGGAAATTTTGAGCAAAGCCGGATTTTCATTCAATATAACAAAATGTTCCTTTCTTAAAACTAGGATAGAATATCTAGGATTTGAAGTGAGCAATAGACAAATTCGACCTAATCCACGTAAAATTCAAGCGTTGACAGAATTGCTACCTCCAAAACGGTAACGCAATTGAGACAATTTATAGGGCTAGCTTCTTATTTTCGGCAGTTTGTGCCAAAATTTTCAGAGACTTTAAAACCTTTGTATTCACTCACTTCAAAGAAAAATTCCGATTTTGTTTGGTTGTTAGAGCATGAAAGAATACGCTCAAAGATAATATCTGTTTTAACACAGGAGCTGGTGCTAACTATATTCGACCCTCAACATTCGATAGAACTGCATACAGATGCCAGCTCAATTGGTTATGGGGCAATATTGCTACATAGAGTAGACAAAAAGCCACATGTTGTTGAATATTTTAGCAAATGCACATCACCTGCAGAATCAAAATACCACTCGTATGAGCTTGAGACTTTGGCAGTCGTCAATGCCATTAAACATTTTCGTCATTATTTACAAGGACGTAAATTTGTAGTATTTACCGATTGCAATTTGTTAGGAGCTGGTCGTACAAAATCGGACCTACAATCGTTTGTTTTTGATATCCAATACACAAAAGGAGAACGAATGGCACATGTAGATTTTTTTATCAAGGAATCCGCTGACTAAAGAAAATTCTACAAAAATTAGTTGAAACACGGGTTGAATTAACTGAGCTAACTGATAATTGGCTAGTTTCTAAACAACAGCGTGATCCTGAGGTAGCGGAGATATTAGCTAAGTTGAAAAATAACGAATTGCCAGAAAATTTAGATAAAACCTATGAATTGAGAAAAAGAGTTTTATATAGAAAAATTCAAAGAAATGGTAAAACCAAATGTTTGCCTGTAATCCCTAGGGCATTTAGATGGGCAGTAATTAATCACGCCCACGAATCTATTATGCATTTAGGTTGGGAGAAAACGTTGGATAAAGTCTATGGATTTTATTGGTTCCAAAATATGTCCAAGTACGTTCGTAGGTTTGTCGAAAATTGTATCACCTGTAAATTAGCTAAGCCACCAGTTGGTAAAATACAGGCTGAATTACATCCAATTCCTAAGGTAGACATTCCGTGGCACACAGTGCACATAGACATAACGGGAAAAATGAGTGGAAAAAACGACTTAAAGGAGTACGTAATTGTTTTAGTGGATGCGTTCACAAAATTTGTTTATTTTCATCATACCTTAAACATAGACACTGAAAGTTCTATCAAAGCCGTTAAAGCCGTGGTGTGTTTGTTTGGTGTGCCTAGCCGAATTATAGCGGATCAGGGCCGTAATTTTGCAAGCTCAGGATTCCGTAAATTTTGTTCTTCCCAAAAAATTGAGCTACACTTAATTGCTACAGGTGCGAGTAGGGCAAACAGCCAGGTAGAATGAATTATGAGCACGCTTAAGAATATGTTGACCGCCGTCGAAACCAGTCAGAGGTCGTGGCAAGATGCTTTAACCGAAGTACAGTTGGCAATGAATTGTACAGCCAATCGAGTAACAAAGGTCAGTCCATTAGAAATACTATTTGGGAGGGAAGCTAGACCTTTTGGCCTATTGCCAATAGTCGAAGAAGAGGATAATTTAATTAATAGAGAATCCTTAAGAAAACAAGCTAAGGAAAATATGGAAGCTAATGCCCGTTACGACAAACGTAGGTTTGATAAGGATAAGGCAAAAATAATAAAATATAACACGAGAGACCATGTTTTGCTAAAAAACGAAGAGCGTCATCAAACCAAGCTTGATCCAAAATTTAAAGGTCCGTTTAAAATAATTGAACTACTAGATGGGGATAGGTATGTTTTAAAATCTTTAACAAGCAATAGAACTTATAAGTATGCGCATGAATTTTTGAGAGCATTGCCAAATAGACAGATGAGTAAAGAGGTTGATGAGGATTTGGACGACTCAAGAGGAGATCCGTCTGGTTCCCAAGTGGGAAATAAAGATAAGAATGGCACAGTAAGTGCTTTGGAATCCCAAGAGGGGATAAAATGACCGCACCATAGCAGATGGACCTGTTATGGCGGGGGTCGGTAATTGCGTGTAAAAGGAAGTACACCAGTTGATTAAGCTAATTACTTAAGTATGAATTGTTAAGTATGGTTAAGAAGAATATGTAATGAAAAGAATTTGTGAAATGTTATCCAGAAACCAATTTGCTTATTTTTGTCTAAATGCCTCAAAATTTATGTAAAGAAAAGCTAATGAAATGTTTGTAAACAATAAAAATAAATAAAAGCTGACGCGTTTCGATATTTTGATTTAAAGTCAGCACACGAGGACGTGTGATTTGTCAGGAAGGCCGTGTCGGAGCGCTAGTAAAATTATTTTGTAGGTCAGTGTATATGCGTATGCCGGAGTGGCAATATTTTGTAAGTAAGTGTGCCAGAGCGTCAGGCACGGCGCAGGCGACGCATAGGCGGCATATATTGCGGTACGCTGTCTTGCAAATGCGCAAATAAGCATAGTAACAGGATAGAGATACTGTTACTGAGTGAGGTCCGATCGTATTCCGCGAACTAAGAAGGAACACAACTATTATGGAACCGTTATGTGTTTTAAGTATGAAAGGAATGCGTGGTCATTGAGCGCTGTGCTCGCTCAAGTAGAGTTCAGTTGAGAAAGCGGCATTGAGACGATCGGAACTCACTGTGCTTCTTTAAAATAAACTTCTAGAAGTAAAGTGAAATAAAGTAAAATAAAGTAAAGTGAAGTGAAGTGAAGTGAAGTGAAGTGAAGTAAAATAAAGGAGATGAATTCAAATGAGTCTCCTACATATACCTATAAACATAGGATACAACACAAAATAAGAATATACGAGTTCATAAACGGTGCGGTGAACCAAAACAACCTTGGGTAAACAAAGTAAATATTTTACATGCAAATTACCTTTGTACATACATACATATATTGAAAGTCCAATTTGGCGAATTCCTAGCATTTATCTTGTTCCTTGTCACACAAGAACAAGCATATTTGCACATATTTTATTTAACGCATACTATATGCACATAAAATCAACACGTATGTACAAAGGATATTGACCTAGTTTCATAAATCCGTAAAAAACAAAAAAAAAAAAAAAATAAAAAAAAGGGTTCGACAAACGAGATAAATACAAGCGATAAACGCATTATTATATTCTTTTACGGAAGTAAAAGCTCTTATTTTTTGAAAAGAGCGTTCGGTAACATATATATTTTACTCATCCAATTTTACGGAAATAACAACTCTTATTGATTAAAAAGAGTTTTCGGTAATATCTCTATTAAAAGAAATTTTCTGAATGACCACTGATTCAAAAGAATCTAAAGCAGAATTCTTAAGAATTGCAAAAATGAATACTGATGACAAAAAAAAGCAAAAAAAGGGGGAGAGACGTTTCTTAAATAAAATTCATTTCGGAAAGTGACAGCTTGATTAAATACTGCACTCGATTTGCATCTTCACCGATTCAGGACAACTCTGAATCGGTACTAGAAATAAAAAATAAATCTATTAACAATTTTTGGACACGCAAAATTGCTTAGACCGCTATGAAGACACAAAAGCAATGATCTCAAATCAATTAAAACTTATGAAGGCAATTGCACCTACTCCCCACAGTAGAGTAGAGTTACCACAATTGCAAGCCCAAGAGGCAAGTTCAGGCATTCTTCTCAATGTGCCAGCGTGTGATACGGAAATATTTCATGGAGGTTATGAACAATGGCCGTCCTTCCGGGACATGTTTACAGCCGTGTACATAAACCATCCAAAATTATCACAAGCGCAAACATTTTATCACCTCCGATACAAAACTAAAGGTCAAGCAGGCGTAATAATCAAGCAGTTCGCATTGAATGACGATAATTTTAATTTAGCTTGGGAAGCTTTAAGACAAAGATATGAAAATGAGAGAATATCAGTTGACAAGCAAGTAACGATACTTATGAACTTGCCTAAAATTCAAAGAGAAACCAGTGAAGAATTCATCAAACTAGAATCCACTGTTTCAAATTGTTTGTCGGTTCTATCGACACAAAATATTCCCACTCACAATTGGGATCCTATTCTGGTAAACATATGTCCCGCCTCATTACTTTTGTGGTAGCAATCGCTCTCATCAAGAAGAAAATGCCCAACGTGGCAGCAGCTGAAAGATTTCTTAACTACCCAATACGAAATTGCGGAAAGGGTAGACAAAAAAGTAGTCAGAACAAAAACGTTCAACAAGACTTAAGTCGAAGCTTCGATAGACCCCAAGCCGGAAGCAACAATCATTTAAACAGAAGCTTTTTCCAAACACAATCGTTCACGTCTGAACAAAATAAATTCACGTCATGCGAACTATGTTCTGGAGGGCATAAGTTAAAAGCTAGCGAGAAATTTAAAAAAATGAATGTCAATGAAAGGAACAACTTTGTCTGGTCAAAAAGATTCTGTACAAACTGCTTGTCCCACTCACACAATCTTAATACTTGCGAAAGCAAATTTAATTGCGTATATTGCCACAAAAGGCATCATTCTATGTTACATCTCAATAACTTTCCCAACACATCTCATAGCAGCGCTTTTTCAAAAAAAACCACGGGTTTAGTTGCAACAGCAACTCCCGAAACAAAAACTCCAGCAATTTGCCAAGAGACACCATGTTGTTCAAAGGCATTAAAAACTCAAACGCTACACAGCGAAAATCATAGTAGAGTACTACTACCCACAGCAGTTGTCTCCATCGAACATCGAGGAGAACTGTTCAAACAAAGAGCCCTAATAGACCAAGGATCGCAACGATCATTCATAGCGTCTAGGGCACAAAATAGGCTAAAACTGCCAACAAAACATGCCAACTATGAAATTACGGGAATAGGCGGACGAGTAGTACAAAACTCAAGTAAAATTTGCCCCATTACCCTAATTTCCCCCAAAGCGGATAAGCGCATTCAAGCAAATGCTATTGTCTTACCGCAACTAACAAACATGCTTCCAAGCTATCAAATAAATAGCGAGCATTGGGATAAAATTTCACACCTGACGTTAGCAGATCCCAACTGCAACACACCAGCTCAAATAGACATCCTAATAGGCAGCGACCTTATACCGCAAATCATATTAGAAGGGGTTGAAAAAATTTCGAAAACACTTCTGGCGCAAAATACCATTTTCGGATGGGTCCTAAGTGGACTAGTTGCGGAACCAGTCACAGCAATGACAACTCAAGTTCAGGAAATCTTAAACGAGTACTTCAATTCACAATTGAGAAACTTTTGGGAGTTAGAAGAACTACCCCCATTTCAATTACAACTCCTGAAGATCAGTATTGTGAAGAGTTTTACAAAGCCACAACTACTCGATCAGGTAATGGCCGGTATGTCGTACGACTACCACTAAAACAACAATTTCCAGACACACTCTCCTTAGATCACTCTCGCACCTCTGCAATACAGCAGTTTCTAAGTATGGAAAAAAACCTACTTAGAAAAGGTGACCTCCATTTAGATCACATGGAGGAAGTAAGCCCATGTGAAAAAACCATAAAAGGCAAATATTATTCATTCTACTTGCCACATCATGCAGTAGTAAAGCCTGAGAAAAAAACAACAAAAGTTCGAGTTGTCTTCAATGCCTCACGATCCACTAGCTCGGGTAATTCCCTAAATGATATTCTATTTACGGGACCCTCGCTCCAACCAGATTTAATGCTCCTCATATTGAACCGGCGTATGTACAAATACGTATTCAATGGGGATGTCGAAAAAATGTACCGACAAATGCTCGTACATAAAGATGATCAAGATTTTCAGCGGATTATTTTCCGAAAATCTACCAATAGTCCACTGCTTGACTTTAAACTGAAAACAGTTACCTTTGGCGTCAACTGTGCCCCATATCTAGCCACTCGTACACTACACGAACTGGCAGAGGACACAAAGCCAGAATTTCCACTAGCAACACAAGTCTTAAAAACGCAAACGTATGCAGAAGACATCCTGTCTGGAAGCCACAGTTTTCCGCAAGCATAAGAGACCTTATCACAGGTAACAAATGCCCTCAATACCGCAGGGTTTCCTTTAAAAAAGATTACAGCCAATCACCCCAATATTTTAAAAAATATTCTTAAAGACCATTTGTTGGATACTAATTTCCTTATATTTGAAAAGGAAAGTACAACAAAAACACTAGGCATCCAATGGAATGCGATATCGGACCAGTTTTCACGACTGAGTCCATATCCGCATTATCCGCTGTTACAAAACGCCAAATCCTCTCCTCGGTGGCAAAACTTTTTGACCCCGCAGGATGGCTTTCGCCAATTATGATACAAGCGAAAATCCTAATCCAACAATTATGACGGATAGACGGAACCGACTGGGACGAACAAGTGAAACCTTTTCACTTAGAAAAATGGTCTCAGTTCGCTAATAATTTGAACGACATCTCGACGATACAAATTCCACGCTGGGTAAACTATTCTCCCGAATACAAAGCGGAACAACACGGCTTCTGCGACGTCTCTGAAAAGTCATATTGTGCCACTATATATGTGCGTACACAAAGCGATTTCGCAACTTAAACATGGCGAAATACAGATTATATTTATGGTCCGACTCCGAGATAGTTCTAGCCTGGTTAGAAAAACCACCACATGCGTGGAAAAATTATATTTCTAACAGAGCGTCTCAAATGCTCGACCTAGTAGGATCAGCCACTTGGCGACACGTAGCCAGTGATGACAATCCTGCTGATCTAGGTACAAGAGGATGCAAACCTCTGCATCTCGCCAAATCTATCCTCTGGTGGAATGGCCTCCGATGGTTAACAGAATCTCCCGATTCTTGGCCACAATCGCCCATGCGCAACATACTTGCCCCAGAAAGTCGAAAAATCGACACTTATCATACAACACTGGATGATACCGACATCCTTGAACAATTTTCATCGTTCCCCCGAGCCCTCCGAGTAGTTGCCTATATGCTCAAGTTTTTAGAGCGGCTCAAACGTAAAGTTAAAGGAGCAACTTATCTCCATTGCGATAAATTGACGCACCAAGACTCACAAAAAGCAAAAGTCGCTCTTATCGCATCAACCCAAACGCGCTACTTCAGCCGCGATATAGCCTTACTAAGAGAATCGAAGCCTATTGATAAAAAGAGCTCACTCTTAGTTCTAGACCCATTTCTAGACACGAAGGGTCGTGCGAATGGTCGACTTGCAAATTCAAGCCTAAAGTATAATGAACGCCACCCTGTAATCATACCAGAGAGGTGTCCGTTCGCCACTTTATTTATTAGATATATCCACATACTAATAGTCCACGCCGAACATCGCCTCATGCAACATATGGTCCGCCAAGAGCTGTACATACCACGACAGAAGCCCCAAATTATGAGGTGCATTTTCATGTGCGAAATATGCACTATGCATAAGCAGAAAATGCGATCGCAGATTATGGCAGCACTTCCACCTGAACGCTGCAATTTTGCTCTGCCTTTCACCACTACAGGTGTAGATTTTGCTGTGCCTTTTATGATAAAGGCATCCATGCTAAGGTCTCCTACCCTCATGAAAGGCTGTGTGGCTGTTTTGTCTGTTTCACGACAAAAGCAGTACACCTTGAGCTATGTACGAATCTGACGACGGAGGCTTTTCCTGCGGCTTTTGCTCGTTTCGTCGGACGACGAGGCTTTCCATCAAAAATCATGAGCGATAATGTTAAAACATTTATCGGAGCTCAAAGAGCTACAGAAAGACAGTTTGTGGACTTCACGAAACAAGTCTCACCTGACATTGTCCAAAAATACGCTCCGCAAGGTATCAATTGGCAATTCATTCCCCAAAGCGCTCCTCATATGGGCGGTTTATGGGAATCAGCTGTAAAAAGCTTCAAATCTCATTTTAAAAAGATAGCTGGCAACCACAAATTTAATTATGTATAATTCACGACACTCTTAACTCGAATTGAAGCCGTTCTTAATTCACGGCCTCTCGCTGCACTCTCGCAAGATCCCTCAGACTTTACTGCCCTCACGCCAAGGCATTTTCTTAAAGGAGCGCCTATTCTGGCCACACCTGAGCCAGGCGATGAGTCGCTTTCCTTATTAAATCTTTGGGAAAGAATAAAAATTCTCCATCATGACTTCAGTCGCCGATGGAAAGATGATTATTTAAAGGACCTCCAGAGAAGGTACCGATGGAAAATAACAGAAAATGCGCCTAAGCTTGGAGATTGCGTCTTAATCAATGCCGATTGTCTCCCCCCTACCGAATGGAGGCTTGTTCGCATAGAGAATCTCTACTACGGCTCCGACGGTCACATTCGCATAGTCGATCTCCGTACACGATCGGGAACGCTGACCAGACCGCTCGTTAAATTATGCTTTTTGCCAACCGCAGATAAAATCGAAACGTAACCGAACTAATAAACAAGAAATTAACAAAAAAATATAATAATAAACTTACCCACTATAAATAAATACCCACCAAAACCAAAAGAAACGGGTCGATCCACATGACCCCGATCAGGGTTCCGCGCCCTAGAGCTACCCCAGTAGCAGCGCCGCGCACAACCATCGCTGTCGCACCTCCCCAAGATACTCTATCGGCTCCGCGCAGAGAGCCGCAAGCAATAGCTCCAGCGCAGCCTCAGCGTCAATGCGTGCTGTGTCGACGACAACATCGGTTGCCACACTGTGGCATCTTCAAGGGGATGACACCTCAGCAACGCCAGCAGGTCGCCCAGGCCCACGGTCATTGTTTGAATTGTCTGGCGCCTACCCATCTAACGCGCGAATGCACCACCGGGTATCAGTGCCAGGTTTGTATGGGTCACCATCACACGATGTTCCACCGCAGTACCGGCCTCGACGTCGAACGTCATCATGCCCCTCGCGGCCGTACTGCCAGCCGACGACTGCCGCGACCGCAACCGCGAAGGCAAGCCTTCCCTTCGGAGGAGTACCGCGCCTGGCGCCATCATCACCATGCCACCCCGCATCGGAGGCGCCATCCTAGGCCGCAAGCGCGTCGTAAGACAGGCCTCAGCAACGTTGTTGCAACACTGCAACAACTTCAGAGGCTACTAGGGGGGCCTAGGGGGGCCAGGATGTATAAATGAGCATCCTCCCCCGTACTTCCACACATACACCAAACTATCACACCACATCCACTCAACTTCACAACACCGACACGCATCTGCACCATATTCACCTCACCAATCATCAGAGCTTACAACCCACATTCCACTACACACCAATCAACCACATCACACCAGCTGATTCCACACACAAAGGGAAGAAAAGGAACCAAAAGGAGATCAGCAACTCTCTTCGCTTTCGATATTAGCAGATACCAGTACGCGTGTGCAAACCATTTTGAACGGCGGTTTTTTTCCATCCTCCATTTTCAACATTTTTCATATCAAGTCGACGTTACGCGTGTGCGAACATTTTTGAACGGCGTTTTGTCCATCCTCCAGTTTCAATACTTTCTCATCAAGTCGAAGTCACGCGTGTGCGAACCATTTTGAACGGCGTTTTTGTCCATCCTCCAGTTTCAATACTTTCTCATCAAGTCGGAGTTACGCGTGTGCGAACCATTTTGAACGGCGTTTTTTCCATCCTCCAATTTCAACATTTTTCATATCAAGTCGACGTTACTCGTGTGCGTACATTTTTGAACGGCGTTTTGTCCATCCTCCAGTTTCAACACCTTTTCATCAAGTCGGAGTTGCGCGTGTGCGAACATCTTTGAACGGCGTTTTTACCATTCTCCAGTTTCAACATTTTTTCATCCCGAATCGGAATTATCAACCGCTACCAGCATTTCTTTAAAAGTGAATTTTTCCTCATTGTTCATCCCGAGTCGGAATTATCAACCGCTACTCATTTTACAAAACATTTTTTAAAATTGTATATAAGCAAAATACAACCGCAATATAAGTACCTATACTAGTGCACTCGTATACACATTGAAGCAAATCCATTTTTCCAGTTTTTATAAAACCAAACTTGGTGGTCATCGAAAAGGTGAGTGTGAAGATTAAGAACTCGAAGTGCGTCGCAAAGGGTGAGGTAGTGAAAAATACAAATAGTTTTTCACTTAAGTTTCTAGCAACTAAATGTTGTCTATGAATAACGCAATGTACACCAAGGACATCTGGAATTTTATTTTTTAAGTACGCTATGAAGCCTTTATGACACCCTGTCATAGCCGGAGCGCCATCCGTAGCAACTGAAATAATGTTTTTCAAAGGAATTTCTTTCTCATCGCAAAACTTTTCCAATATATTGAATATGGTTTCGCCTTTTGTATCGGTCTCTAAATTTCTATTAAATAATAATTCTTCACATATTTTCTCATCTTTAATAAAACTCACGTAAGACAACAAGAATGCTTCATTAGTTGGTAAAGCGGACACATCGAGCTGAATTGAGAATTGACTTGTCCTCAGGTGATCGCACAATGATTCTTCAATGTTTTCAGCCATTTCATCAATTCATTTATTCGTTATTATTATTACTCAAAGGGATTTTTAAGATAATATCTGCGGCTGGTTTATGAAGCACGGTAGTTATTACATATTTATTGCTGGCAATATTAACTCTTCTCCGATGTTATGTGGTTTGCCTTTTTGAGCAATTAACAAAGAGATATTGTATGAAGATAGAAGTCCGCCGTCATCTTGCTTAGCAGTCGCCGAAAATAGTTTTGCTACACTTGGCTGAGTATTATGCTTCCTCTCTAGGTCTTGAAAATATGCTACATTCTTGTCTCTCTTATCTGGATGCATTTTATTCAAATGATCTTGCAGTCTTTAAGGCTTCATTGCTTCATTCGAAAATGTTTTCAGACATAGAAGACACAAAGGCGAGGATGGGTTTGTGGGATTTGCAATGAATCCGAATTTAATGTATTCCGCACAGTGTTGCCGTCTCTTCTTTTTTACTTCCGACATTGTTTTGCTTTGAGAAATACGTTTAACTTCGCGAGTAGTGTAAAGGAGGCGTAAGAAATGCTCATCTATTGCGCGCAAAACCAAGTCCAAAAATATGAATTCTTATTTTTCCAAGAAATACATTTGTAAAAAAGGATCTTTCTCCTTTTCGTATTATCTTATTTTTCCCAGAAATACATTTGTAAGAAAGGAAAAAAATCCTTTTTTTATTTTCCACATAAAAGATTTAAGGAGTTCAAAAGCTCAAAACGTGCATTACATCAGCTACCTACCCGACGTCATTTCGCAAGTGATAAAATAAATTATTCAAGAGCTCAAAGCATGCCCTACATCAGCTCGAACCCACCTACCCTACACCTTTGCGCAAATGATTATATTATGATAGCAAATGCCCACATACAGATTTGGCAATGGCAATAGCAATACGTTTGACAGTTAGTATTCTATAAATTCTATCCTGTCGAGATGCCCTGTTATGAAACGGAGCGACCGATTGACATGACATTCATTTTTTCTATATTCAATAACATAGGACAGATATATGAACTACTCGGAGAGAAATATAGAACCGAGTTTAAGCAATATTTTAATTCATATTAGTTGATGTTCACAAGTTGTTGTTGAGAGTCGAGAGCTCATGTAGTCGTTGTCTACGAGGCCTCCTAGCTAAATAAAATTACAAATAACCCCCCAGGCCTTTACACAACGCCCCCATTTTCTTTCTGTGTCTCTTACCGCCCCCTTGATACCTGCAGCGCCCATAAGGGGGCGTTATCGCCCACTTTGGGAAACACTGCTCTATCCCATATGAGAATGTTACTCGACGCAGACATTGCACATATAAAGGTGCTTCTGACAACAGTGGACATCCATCACAGGCAGGCTAGGAGCATTAACGTTTTGGGTACTGCCCTAAAGGTTATCGCAGGTACGCCTGACTTTGACGATTTTGAAAACTTAAAGTTCCAACAACAGGAACTCGTAGACTCAGAGCGACATCAGGTAGAAATAAACACAAGGATACAAGAAAAGATAAATGAACTGACGGAAACGGTTAACCACATCATTAAAAACTCAAAAGCTCTACAGATCGACACTGGTCACTTGTATGAAATGTTGCTTGCAAGAAAAAGGATCATTATGAATGAAATTGAAACTTTAATTTCAACTACTACCTTGCAAAGATAGGGATAATAAATCCCATGTTGTTAAACTCAAATGATAAAACTAAAATGATAACAAGTAAGGAAGAGCTAAGTTCGGGTGTCACCGAACATTTTATACTCTCGCATGATAAAGTGATAATCGAGAT
>NW_024395824.1:23750258-23756958 GCF_016617805.1 Bactrocera tryoni | reverse complement strand
ATGTACATACATACATATGTATGTAAATATGGCAGAGTCAATTTATTTCCAAACTGAGTAGGAACTCGAAATTTGAAATTTATATTAAATGTTTGTAGAAAGCCGCAGTGCTTGTTGATTGGAAAAAAAATTTAATTTCATATATGAGCAAAATTTAACTGATTATTTACATACATAGTGTAAAAGAAATTCGAGTTTTCTGTATGTCCTTTTGTATGCTTAAATCTTAAAATCTACGCGATGGAATTTGGTGCGGTTGGTTTTTTTTAATAGATAGTGATTGAAGAGGAAGGTTTATTATTTAAATATTGTTATTTTTGAGATTTCTAATATGATGTCGTAAATAATTACATTTTTTTCCGCTTACATTGCAAATGCAGGCTGAACCCTACGAGATTTATCAAAACAATGTTCTTAGCAGCGTTTGAAAAGTTAGGAGTGCCAATGCGAGCTAATACTACTAACTCAGATTTAACTAACAGTGCTGAATTCACAAGAGAAACATCATAGCTCAAGATGGGCCACGATTAAAAATCGGTCAGAAAAAAGTGTTCACTGCATTACTATCAACAATTGAGGAGGTACAGGAAAAACATGTTTAATCAATCTGCTTTAAAAAAAGTGAGATTTACAGGAAAAATTGCGTTAGCTGTTGCGTCATCCAGCATTGCCGCTCCGCTTTTTTCCAAGGAGGCCGAAGCGCACACTCTACATTCAAGCTCCCGCTGAAAATGGCTGCCGATAATAATAACAGCGTCTGTAGTGTTTCTAAATGCGAGACTGCTCATTAATAGTGTGAAACAAAGCTACCGTATCAAGCAAGGCATCTGTGGAAGCACTGGATGGAACCAATGCGTGATTTATGCAACAAAAATTCACCTATGGGTCTATGGGGTGGATGTACAATTCTCTGTCCTCAGGATATTTCTGTCAAATCCTACAAGCGTTTAATGTTTTTCGCATTTCAAACTATATGTCGCTCTTTCAAGAGTAACCTCTAGAGTAAAAATGCATGTGAAAATTTTCTCAAAAGTTTTTGAGACACGAAAAGTACTTTAAATTGGGATGCGCGATTAGAAACTAAAAGAAACACACCAATTGCCTGTTTCGAGAAAGTAAAGTTAAAATACCAACAAATTAAAACAAGTGTGTACGGTTTCACGTTCAGATACAAGAGAGTTCTTTATTTCACTTAATCTAATTACTAAGCCTAAATCTTAAAACTAACGGCTTAAACTAGTGGTATGTATTAAAAAGGGGTAAGTATAAGCATTTTCAACTTTCGTTAAATATTGTAACAGATCATGGTAAGTATTAAGGTAAGTAATAGATTGGTATTATGAATGCATTATTAAGGTAGGTAATTTATAATAGATTGTCTTTATTTAATTTTTAATAATTCAATATTTTATACTTTTTATAATTCAATTTTCTTAATTTTAATTTTAGGTTTAAATATATATATCTTTTCGCTTGACGCAACAGTATGTATTGTCTAATGACAATAAAGCTGTGATCGTTGTATACAAAGACATTCTGTAATATATTAATTGTTGTAAAAATTAAGTACATAGGTAACAAGTAAGGAAAGGGCTAAGTTCGGGTGTCACCGAACATTTTATACTCTCGCATGATAAAGTGATAATCGAGATTTCATTATACGTCATTTACATATTTTTTAAATACCGTATTTGTGTAAAGTTTTATTCCGCTATCATCATTGGTTCCTAATGTATACATATATTATACAGAGAAGGCATCAGATGGAATTCAAAATAGCGTTATATTGGAAGAAGGCGTGGTTGTGAACCGATTTCACCTATATTTCGTACATGTCATCAGGGTGTTAAGAAAATATTATATACCGAATTTCATTGAAATCGGTCGAGTAGTTCCTGAGATATGGTTTTTGGTCCATAAGTGGGCGAGGCCACGCCCATTTTCAATTTTTAAAAAAAGCCTGAGTGCAGCTTCCTTCTGCAATTTCTTTCGTAAAATTTAGTGTTTCTGACGTTTTTTGTTAGTCGGTTAACGCACTTTTAGTGATTTTCAACATAACCTTTGTATGGGAGGTGGGCGTGGTTGTTATCCGATTTCTTCCATTTTTGAACTGTATATGGAAATGCCTGAAGAAAACGACTCTGTAGAGTTTGGTTGACATAGCTATAGTAGTTTCCGAGATATGTACAAAAAACTTAGTAGGGTGCGGGGCCACGCCCACTTTTCCAAACGAATTACGTCCAAATATGCCCCTCCCTAATGCGATCCTTTGTGCCAAATTTCACTTTAATATTTTTATTTATGGCTTAGTTATGACACTTTATAGGTTTTCGGTTTCCGCCATTTTGTGGGCGTGGCAGTGGGCCGATTTTGCCCATCTTCGAACTTAACCTTCTTATGGAGCCAAGGAATACGTGTACCAAGTTTCATCATGATATCTCAATTTTTACTCAAGTTACAGCTTGCACGGACGGACGGACGGACAGACGGACGGACGGACAGACAGACAGACGGACGGACGGACAGACAGACATCCGGATTTCAACTCTACTCGTCACCCTGATCACTTTGGTATATATAACCCTATATCTGACTCTTTTAGTTTTAGGACTTACAAACAACCGTTATGTGAACAAAACTATAATACTCTCGTTAGCAACATTGTTGCGAGAGTATAAAAATGCAAGCATGTTACATTCTCGCTAAAACCAGAAACATGTCGGACAGTTAAAATAAACAATGTTCAAGTACCCCAAGCGCATGAAGGAACTTATCTTGGGATTCATCTCGATCGGAGGTTCACGTGGCGAAAATATATAGCGAGTAAGGTAACTTTTATGAAGTAAAGAGCAGCAAATTTAAAATGGCTTTTAAATAAAAATTCTAAACTTAGCCTAGACAACAAAATCCTGTTATACAATGCAATCATAAAACCGATTTGGATGTAAGGCATTCAACGGTGGGGTACGACCTATGCAACTAACATTAATATAATGCAAAGGTTCTAATCTAAATTGCTTAGAACAATCACGGGTTCATCATGAAACATGCGTAATGAAAACATTCATAAAGATCTTAATATTCCTATGGTAAAGAAGGAGATAGAGGACAGCAGATTGAGATATATTTCTACACTTCACGAACATCCAAACCCATTGGCTCATGGCTTTGCAAATTCCTGCAAGCAAACACGTTGGATGGAGGATGGAGTCATGTGTAGAAGTTCACGCAAGTGAGGAAAGTTCTCTGATCGCCATTCACTTGGGAGTGGCTAGAAACGATTCTTTTACATATGGCTCAAGCAGCTCACTACTTCCGGTCTTTGACCAAGTATCCTCTGGGTAGCCTAAGAACATCCGTTCGAAGGCTAGCTAAAGTGAGAAGGCGAAACATTCCCTACAAGGGTTGTGCGCTGGGCTTGTGACCCGCCACGTAAAAAAACAATACCAATGAAAACGTTAAAACAGCCTCGGATGAGAGACCCCCCTTTTGATGACGACCATGGCAAACGGAATAAGGACTACGATTTGAGGGCATGCACCTGGAATGTCCGGACCCTTAATTGGGAAGGTGCCGCTGCCCAGCTGGTTGATGTCCTCGCAAAAATAAAGGCTGACATCACCGCCGTCCAAGAAATGCGATGGACGGGACAAGGACAGAGACGAGTAGGTCCTTGTGACATTTACTACAGTGGCCATATAAAGGAGCGCAAGTTTGGTGTTGGATTCGTGGTGGGAGAGAGACTCCCCGTCGCCGAGTACTATCATTCACTCCGGTGAATGAACGTCTAGCCACAATCCGCATCAAAGCGAGGTTCTTCAACATATCGCTGATCTGCGCCCACGCCCCGACGGAAGAGAAGGACGATGTGACCAAAGATGCCTTCTATGAGCGCTTTGAGCGCGCTTATGAGAGCTGCCCCCGCCACGATGTCAAAATCGTGCTTGGCGACTTTAACGCCAGGGTGGGCAAAGAAGGTATATTTGGCACTACGGTCAGTAAATTCAGCCTCCACGACGAAACATCCCCAAATGGGTTGAGGCTGATTGACATCGTAGGGGCTCGAAATATGGTTATCTGTATGTACTAGATTCCAGCAGCAAGAAGATTCATCAGAAGCTACCTGGCTGTCTCCGGGTCGAAAAACCTACCAGCCAGATCGATCATGTTGTGATAGATGGAAGACACGTCTCCAGTGTTTTAGATGTGCGTGCGCTCCGAGGGGTCCCTAACATCGACTCGGACCACTATCTTGTTGCAGCTAAGATTCGCACTCGCCTCTGTGCAGCAAAACGCACGCCAACAAACACAAGGAAGGTTCTGACGTCGAGAAGCTGCAATCACAACAGACAGCCGAACGATTTTCTACTCTGGCTTGCACTCCTGCTCTCTGAGAGCACTCGTCAACAACTCGGTATAAGGGAACTGTGGGACGGCATTTCAAACTCCTTACGTACAGCTGCAACCGAAACCATTGGTTTTCGGAAAGTGCAAAAGAACAGCTGGTACGACGAAGTGCCGTGTCGCAGCGGAGAGAAAACAGGCTGCCTACCTCGCAACGTTACGATCGACCACTAACGTGCGGGATGGGATAGATACCGAGAGTTGAAGTGGGAAGCGAGACGCATTTGCAGACAGAAGAAGAAAGAGGCTGAAATGCGTGCGTACGAAGAGCTTGATAAGCTGGCCGACAGGGGTAATGCTCGAAAATTCTACGAAAAAATGCGGCGGCTTACAGAAGGTTTCAAGACCGGAGCATACTCTTGTAGAACCCCCAAAGGTGATCTAGTCACTGATGCCCAGAGCATAGTTAAATTATGGAGGGAACACTTCCAGCCTGCTGAATGGCAGTGAACGCACAACACCAGGAGAAGGAGAACCCGATTCCCCAATCGATGACGATGGAGCAGACGTTCCATTACCCGACCATGAAGAAGTTCGAATAGCAATTGCCCGCCTGAAGAACAACAAAGCGGCAGGGGCCGACGGACTACCGGCCGAGCTATTCAAACACGGCGGCGAAGAACTGATAAAGAGCATGCATCAGCTTCTTTGTAAAATATGGTCGGACGAAAGCATGCCCAACGATTGGAATTTAAGTGTGCTATGCCCAATCCAAAAAAAAGGAGACCCCACAATCTGCGCCAACTACCGTGGGATTAGCCTCCTCAACATCGCATATAAGGTTCTATCGAGCGTATTGTGTGAAAGATTAAAGCCCACCGTCAACAAACTGATTGGACCTTATCAGTGTGGCTTCAGACCTGGAAAATCAACAACCGACCAGATATTCACCATGCGCCAAATCTTGGAAAAGACCCGTGAAAGGAGAATCGACACACCCCACCTCTTCGTCGATTTCAAAGCTGCTTTCGACAGCACGAAAAGGAGCTGCCTTTATGTCGCAATCTCTGAATTTGGTATCCCCGAAGAACTAATAAGGCTGTGTAAACTGACGTTGAGTAACACCAAAAGCTTCGTCAGGATCGGGAAGGACCTCTCCGATCCGTTCGATACCAAACGAGGTTTCAGACAAGGCGTCTTCCTATCATGCGACTTTTTCAACCTGCTTCTGGAGAAAATAGTTCGAGCCGCAGAACTAAATAGAGAAGGTACCATCTTCTAAAAGAGTGTACAGCTGCTGGCGCATGCCGATGATATTGATATCATCGACCTTAACACCCGCGCCGTTAGTTCTGCTTTCTCCAGACTGGACAAGGAAGCAAAACAAATGGGTCTGGCAGTGAACTAGGGCAAGACGAAATATCTCCTGGCATCAAACAAACAGCCGTCGCACTCGCGACTTGGCTCTCACCTCACTGATGGCAGTCGTAACTTTGAAATTGTAGATAATTTCGTCTGTTTAGGAATCAATATTAACACCACCAACAATGTCAGCCTGGTAATCCAACGCAGGATAACTCTTGCCAACAGGTGCTACTTCGGACTGAGTAGGCAATTGAGAAGTAAAGTCCTCTCTCGACAAACAAAAACCAAACTCTATAAGTCGCTCATAATTCCCGTCCTGCTATATGGTGCAGGGGCTTGGACGTTGTCAACAACTGATGAGTCGACGTTGCGAGTTTTCGAGAGAAAAGTTCTGCGAAAGATTTATGGTCCTTTGCGCGTTGGCCACGGCGAATATCGCATTCGATGGACCGATGAGCTGTACGAGATATACTACGACATTGACATAGTTCAGCGAATTAAAAGACAGCGGCTACGCTGGCTAGGTCATGTTGTCCGAATGGACGAAAACACTCCAGCTCTGAAAGTATTCGACGCAGTACCCGCCGGGGGAAGCAGAGGAAGAGGAAGACCTCCACTCCGTTGGAAGGACCAAGTGGAGAAGGACCTGGCTACGCTTGGAATATCCAATTGGCGCCACGTAGCGAAAAGGAGAAACGACTGGCGCGCTGTTGTTAACTCGGCTATAATCGCGTAAGCGGTGTCAACGCCAATTAAGAAGAAGAAGATCAATTCGCTCGCACTTTGCTGTATGCTGATATGCCGCGCTACTACACATGGAACGCATCATCAAAATCTTTTCAGCGTCGTAAACAAGGAACACCACTTGAAGGATATGAAAATGTATTTGTCACAGATGCTATAGGCCGTATATATGCAGTACATCCTAATAACGGTGAATGTTATTATCTTAGATTGTTATTGGTGAATGTTCCTGGTCCGACGTTTAACA
>NW_024395824.1:23738647-23750159 GCF_016617805.1 Bactrocera tryoni | reverse complement strand
ATACTAACAATCACTACAGGAAATTATTTCAGAATATAAACTGCAGTTAGCTCAGAATTAAATAAAATAGCAAAGGAACGGTGGACAAACAAACTGTTGGGGAATTTAATGTATATTGAGACTAATATCATAAGAATAAAAAAGAGATCATAATGACGAGCCAAAATAACTCCTTAAGTAAAGATATTATTTCAGATGACGATAGTTTAAAATTGAATATAACTTTTGAAAAATTGGGTAAGATCAAAATTGTAATTGTCACTCAAAACGAAAATATTGTGATTTTAGTAAAGATTCCTAGTTTTACTAAAGAGACCTATCAATCAATATACATTCAACCTATACCGAATATAAATCAAGCAGAATTAAATATACAAGAAAAGGAAATTTTATGTCTAAATGATATCACATATAAAAAGACTTCCATTAAAAAAGAATTAGAAGAATACAAAGACGATTGCATCGAATATTTAGTTAGGAGTCAAATTAAGATGAATTGTAAATCTATATATATAAAAAGAAGTTACATTTCCTTGGTAATCTTATAACTCAAGAACCGCCAAATCGATTGACTCAAAAATTTTAGAGTTCGTTCCTACCTATAAGGAGGTAGTTTGTGTGAAGTTTGTTTGGAATCGGTGCAGCCGTTCCTGAGTTTGACATTTTTTGTGAGTAAATACACTGTACCAAAATCAAGTATTTGCAATACGATTTATCAATTTTACATCGTGCTCTCATTGCGAACAGAATATTAATTTGCTGTCATTGGAGTTCAGTTGACAGTTTTCTTATGTGCTTTGAGTTCTTTTATATCTTGCTCTCATTTTGAACAAACATACTTTTGGTGAGTGTTAACCATGTGTTTCTTTTTTAATTGTATTTTAATTGCTTCATTTTTATATATATAGTTCAATTGCCAAACGTTACTTAATTTCACAATTTTAATTTGATCTAATTTTCCGGTGAGTGTTTTCTTTATTTGCACAATTGAGGTTATGTCCAGTGTGAGTGTATGTGAATTCATATTTCCACGCACACACATTGAAGTTTGAATTAAATGTATAATTTTTTCTAGAAATAATTTTCAATGTATTGCTTTTACATTCAATTAGTCATACACTGTACTGAAAGAATGTCACGTTCAAGACGTTGGCAGACGTTCACGTCAATCAAATGCTGGCAGCGTTAAATCGAAGATCACAAAGTGAAGAAGATCGTGTTCGACCGAAATGAAATGGAAACACAACGACACAGACGGAGAACTCACTTGGATAATAGTGAAGCACCAAGAAACCGTCGTGGGCGTACGTCCGTTTATGATATACGTCAAATGGAACAAGCGGCTTTCAGTTACGATGCCACCATTGATTACAGCATGTATGCCAACATTGGCCAGATGAATATAGAATGTATACATTGCAAAGCATTTAAATTTATAAACGAAACGCCTGGCATGTGTGGTGGGAAAGTCAAACTTCCGCCAGAACCTTTGCATTCATTGGTTTTTGGTAATTCGCCAACGTCAAAGCATTTCCTCTTAAATATTCAAAAATACAATTCATGCTTTCAAATGACATCTTTTGGAGCTACAAATATTATAAAAGATGGATTTATGCCGACGTTTAAGGTGATTTCTTCATTGTGAATTAGCAATATCATTTTTAATTTATGTGCCGTCCCTGTGTTCGATGTTTTAGAAATTAAGATCCAGTTATCATCTATATATATTTCTCGGGACCGTTACAGATTCAAGGTCAAATATACCATAGAGCTAGGTCTGATGCTACTCATTCCCAGATGGTGATCATACATTTTTGCAAATATATTTCATTGATGGTGAGAATCGAGAATTAAAATAAGCGCTGTGCAATTTCGACGAAATACCGAAATTCAATCGTGAATGAATTGCAAACATTTTTTTCATCAACGGCTACAATGAATTGGTGAAATTGTTTAAAGTGGCACCCAGAACAGATGCCCTCCGATGTTACACGCAAATCACCAAATAAAGCCGATAAAACACCAATTGAGGAGCACACCAGACGATTCAATGCACCAACGATTGATGAAGTAGCCATTGTTGTGGTTGACGAACAGTTTCAGTCACGAGACATTGTTTTGTATCGTAGAAATGAGAATTTACATCGTATTTCAGAACTCCATCGCTGTTATGATGCATTGCAATACCTCATTTGTTTTGAAGAGGGGGGACGATGGCTGTCATCAACATACTAATGATAAATCCAACCAACTGGTACATATACATTTTATTTTGTTTAACACGTTCGCGTTCATTTGAATTTAGCGGGTGGCTGCCAAATAATCACTTAATTTTTCCATACAAAATTGAAGAGCGAGAATTCTCAGCTTTTTTTCTACAGGTTAATTTTTTTAAATAGTCTGAACAAATTAGGGGAATTCCCGCCATTACCACATGTATTTCCTATGCACTTTTGTCGGGATTTCCCACATTTCGTTTTATTGAAACTTCCTCAACAAACCATAAATGACTGGCACGTTAACTTTGAACGGGGATTCCCCAAATTAAATTTGTTTAATTGCGGTTGGCCTGTCAGGGATGGTAGTTCACGACTTTACCAACACTAAAAATGTGCAGCGGTAGAAAAGCCTATTCAAATAGCGCGGAATTCCCGCAATTGTTTTATTGAAGGAAGCATGAATGACAGAATTCCCGCAATTTACGCGAATGTGGTAAATATGATTTATAAATCATTTTCATTCGCTAATTAATTTTTGCAATACAGGTCAATAATCAACAAAAAAGTCAGTGCGATGAATTTTTAATCGTACCGATTTCCAAAGCAATTGATTGCTGAAACAATTACAGGAGGTGATGGATATCCACAGTATCGTCGACGATCAACTCACAGAAGACAACGGTAAAATCAACTTTGTGTAGTTAAAATTAAAAATCAAGATGTTGAAATCGATAACCGGTGGATAGTTCCGTACTCACCGATGCTGTCAAAAATGTTCAACGCTCACATCAATGTAGAATATTGCAGTTCTGTAAAATCAATCAAATATATTTGCAGAGTATGTGAATAAGGGCAGCGATATGGCTGTTTTTGGAGTGGCTTTCTGAGAATAATCGTGACGAAATTTTGCAGTACCAAATGGGACGCTATATTAGTACGAATGAAACTGTATGGCGTATTTTTATCGTTTTCAATTCATGACAGACATCCGGTTGTTGTACATTTGGCAGTTCATCTTGAAAAACGGCCAACGTGTTTACTACACTGCGGCAAATGTCGAGGAAAGAAGTAGTAGAGCCACCAGTAACTACACTGACAGCTTATTTCCAGTTATGTGAAACTGATGAATTTTCCAGGACTTTGCATCAACAAAAAAATTTCAACGTCGCAAACAAGGCACACCTGTTGATGGTTATCCAGGTATTTTTCGAACAGATACTTTGGGACGCATTTATACAGTTAGTCCAGCTAATGTTGAATGTTTTTAGTTGCGACTTTTGTTGGTGAACGTAAATGGACCTCAATCTTTCCAACATTTACGAACTGTTAATGGTCAATTGTGCGCAACATACAGTGAAGCATGTCGCTTTTTTGCATTTGCTGTAAGATGATACGCATTGGGATACTACGCTTCGTGATGCATCAATTGTTTCTCCACCAATTCAAATTCGTATGTTATTTGCGATCATAATATCAACATATTTTCCATCAAATCCACTGGAATTGTGGAATAAATACAAAGTTCATGGCTGAAGACATTTTGATTCCAACTTCGACATCGTTCCAATGATCCTGCATTGCTGCTGACATTGAAATGTATAATGAAACATTGATAATGATCGAAGATTTGTGCCTTACGATTGCAAATAAGGCATTAGGGCAATTAGGGCAATCCACCAAATCGTTTGATGCATGATTTATTTGAACGAGAATTGCAACGCGAACTGCAATTCGATCGTAATGAATTGCGTTCGTTCGTACAAACGTATACTCCACAATTAAATGATCAACAAAAGTATGTATATGACACAGTGATGCAAGCTGTCAATGACAACACTGGTGGATTGTATTTTTTGGATGCACCTGGCGGCACTGGAAAAGCATTTTTGATTTCATTAATACTGGCAACGATTCGGTCGGAACAAAAAATCGCATTGATAGCACTTGCTTCTTCCGGAATTGCAGCTACATTACTTGATGGCATTGCCGCACGGCACATTCCGCCTTGAAATTGCCATTGAACATGCAAGCAATTGAAACACCAACATGCAATATTTCAAGGAGTTCTGGAATGGCTAAAGTCTTGCAACAAACATCCATTAGTTTATGGGACGAATGTCCAATGGCCCATAAAAAATCTTTGGAAGCCTTAAATTGAACATTACAAGATTGGAGACGGAGCTTACAGCTGTTTGGCGGTGCATTAATATTGTTATCTGGTGATTTTCGTCAAACGTTGCCTGTTATTCCGAGATCAACACAAGCTGATGAAATTAATGCATGTTTGAAAAGTTCATTTTTGTGGGCACACGTTACAAATGCTTTCGTTGACGACCAATATGCGTGTGCGTCTTCAAAATGATTCTTCTTCAGCACGTGAGTTTTCAAGCAATTGCTGAAGATTGGCGATAAGAAAAATGGCAAGTGATCAAAATGGGTTTATCACGTTACCGAATAATTTTCAATAATTGCATCATCAAAGAAGAACTCATTGATCTCGTTTTCCAAATATTGCTCAAAATTATAAGAACCATGATTGAATTTACAAAGAACGTTATGCAATTTTAGCATCAAAAAATGTCAATGTCAATGAATTCAATTTCCACATCCAGGAAAAATTGCCAGGTAATTCGGAAACGTATAAATCCATTGATACTGCTATGAATGATGAAGACGCAGTCAATTATCCGGTTGAATTTTTAAATTCTTTGGAACCACCAGGCATGCCACCGCATAATTTGAATTTGAAAGTTGGTTCATCGATTATACTTCTTTACTTCTTCAAATCTTAATGCACCGAAACTTTGTAATGGGACGAGACTTTCAGTGAAAAGAAATTGATGCCAAATTTAATTCAACAACAATTCTCACTGGCAAAGCAAAAGGTGAAATTGTACTAATACCGCGCATCCTATTAATACCAACGGACATGCCCATTCGAATTTAAACGTCTTCAATTTCCTGTTCGGCTATCTTTTGCTATTACCGTCAACAAAGCCCAAGGGCAAACGCTTCAGGTGTGTGGAGTTAATTTAGAGGAAGCTTGCTTTTCTCACGGTCAACTGTACGTTGCATGTTCGAGAGTTGGAGCCGCGAAAAATTTGTTTATTTATGCACCACAAAATAAAACAAAAAATTGTGTATACAGTTGTATTAAATTGAACATTGCTTTTCTTTTTCATTATTGAAATCAAATCTTTTAAGCAATCAATTTTTTGCGTAGAGAAACGCGCCGGGTAACGCTAGTATAAGTATAATAACCAATCAAAAGTAATAGAAATGGATACAAACCATATTTACGTTATCAATGCAAAAAATAAAACCATTTATCACAACTGTAATTCTAACAACTTTACTATTAACGGTAATTATTTAATACGATTTGAAAATTGTTATGTTCAAATTGATAACTTAGTCTATAGACATCGTAAGCCTCTCACAGTGAAATTATTACCAAATCTAGTTAAGGTTATTAATATTACAATCACAAAGAATTTAAGTATGGAAGAAATACATTTTCAAAACATTAAAAATATTCAGGAAATAACAGAACTCAGGTATGAAGCAAAAAAAAGTAAAATGATAAATTACAGTCTGATAACAAATGTCAGCCTTATAATAGTAATACTAATAGTCTGTAAATACAAAAAGAATAAAAGCACACAGGTTAAAATTAACATTGAACAAATTCCAAAGCAAGATCAATCCCAACCTATAGATCAAATGATGGAAAGGATCAAGCACTATTCCTCTTTGAATCGGGACGCTTCAATTTAGTGGTGGGGGAGTTAATACCACCAGTTCATATTACATGAACATATTGTATTTCTGTTATAAATATGTAACCCATATGGTACTTTCCTAATACTGTCCGCCTTAGGTGGTCCAAAAATGTAACTCATAGATTGTAAAATGAATCTTCCCACTTGTAATATATGTCCTACATATGTCCTATCTCAAGTGGATTGTAGATATACTTGCTAGAATGTAAGATTATTATTTGTATCTAGGCTTAAGCAAAATATTGTATTTAAGAAAATGTAATAAAGAAAACGAGGCAGTTGCCCGTGGTTGCCCAAAAACAAACGACATAATTAATTTGTATATATTTCACTTTAATTTTTGCACTTCGTTTGTTTTTGCCACCAAAATTGTTTATTATTGCTTTTAATTTGCACGCACTTAGTTTTGTATTATACATATATGAATTTATCTCATTTTCTTAAAAATATAATTAATGTTGTTGTTTTTGTTTTTTTGTAAAACTCAAATAAAATTCGTTACTTTATGTGTTCCAATTTACAGTTTTAATGTGGCAATCTAATTTTTAAAATAAATTTAGAAAACTATTTGCAGAAAACACGTTTCTAATTATAAGACCGCCACTGTATATATATTTCGGCAATTCACTGCACCTTTGTTTTTGTTGCGGTAATTTTTTTTTCTTTTATTTTATGTGTGTATTTATTGTTTTACTGAGCATTTGCTTCTTTTTTTTGTTTTTTGTTCGTTACATATGTTTTTGTTCTGTTTCGTTTTTTTGTTTTTTTTTTTTTTTTTTGTGTCACTGCACTTTGTTTAATTTAGGTCACTACCTAAGATCCCGCACTTTATTTTGATTTTTGTCACCACAATTGGTTTTGATGGAATTAAATTCTATATATATTACATTTATAAAAATCCGAAGGTGCCTTTCGGTAAGGCTCGAAGGACCATGTTCAATTTTGTACTCAGTATATTGTGGAGCATCCACCACTGCATAAATTAAACAAAAATATTCGTTTAGTACACTTGGTTTCTTTGAACAATTTTATTTAAGTAACTAAATTTAGATGTCACAAATTAACTATAAATTAATATCGAAGAGTAAGGCGGTAACACTCAAAATTCCGGAAACGGGTCGGTGCTGGCGATCAAGTTTACGCGGATCGTGGGTGATTTTTTTGATTTGGAAGAGATTAGCGTGAGGTATCGTAGCGGCGGAGTGTAAATATAGTTGATGGTCGAACTGTATGTGGCGAATTTCTGGAACGAATGTGTTGAATCTGCTCCGGCGACCATCCTTTATGCTGTGTGGGTGGATGTACAAGTGTGGTGAGTTGTCTTGTGTGCGAGTGTGGTGTCGTCAACTATTAGTGTGTGCTAGTTTTTCCGGTTAAGGTGGGGGGATGCTTAACTCATTTAAACAACTACCTACTCTACGCTCAATCTACGGGAGTAGGGATTTACCCCTAAAAAATTCAATTGCCCTTCTACGAGGTCTTCAATTTCAGCCACTGTCTCGTCATCCTCTTCTTGTTTTCAAGTATTAATTCGTTGCATCTTTGGTCCAGTGACCTTATCAGATTCCGCCAGACTTTTTTGTTGATGGTTAGTATTAAACCCCTATCTATATTTATTTCGCTACTGCTGTTGACCTTGAGATGTTCTCTGCGATGGTTCTGTACGCCAATTTAGGTTTTGCCGTAATCTTGATACCGACGTATCTATATCCATGGGTGTCACTGGCTCCTGTTTGTCATTTCTATTTTAATTTGTTTTATACTGTTTGTTTGTGAAGTGGGGATTTCTTTGTTGCTGTTGTATCTTTTTCTCTGAGCTATTATTTCCTCTAAATTTATTTTGATCCTCAATGGATGTTCCGAAACTTGAAGCGAATAAGTATCTTTCCCTATTTGATTCTACCTCTTGTGCTAATGCTAAGGCACTAGGTAGGTTAGTGGGTCGAGAAGCGAACAGTATATCGCATAATGGTCTTTTAAGGCCTGATATAAAAATTCGTAAAGCATCTGCCCTATACTTTTCGCAAATTGAATTTGCTATTTCACCTTCATAGGTCATTATAGTTTTATTCGTGAGAAGAGTCAATTTCTTCTCAACCTCATCGATTGTATCACTGAAAGGTTACCCTAAGGTTAAAATCTAACTCGTTATTATCGCATCGAAATGTAAAATTGTAATAAATGATGCCAAAATTGCATCAGCAGAACCTTTTATTTTATTTCTAATTATTCCAACTGCTTAAAAATGTCTCGAGCGGCCTTGGTATGTTTTAAATACTTCATACGCCGTATGGGCGGCCACATCGGAACTTATTTGCCCATCAAATTCTGGTAATGATTTTACCAGATCAAGGGGCTCGTCACACTTTACGTGGGGTAAAATTTTTAACTGATTCGAATGTTTGTGGAGTTTTCCCAGTGGTCAGAATAGGCAGACAATGCAGACTGAGTAATTTGACTGCCAGCGTTTTGGGTTAACTTATACAAATACGTTTTCAATGGGGATTTCGAAAAAATGCATCGTTTAATAGTGATACATGAAGATGATCACGACTTTCAGCGCATTATTTTCCGAAAATTTCCCAATAGTCCACTACGGGACTTTAAATTAATCAATCGTTGCAGTTTAAGGTCAAAAGCCTGTTGTTGTTGTTATAGGGCGCCAGTCATGGCAGCCTGTATTAAGGCCGTTAATTGATTAGCGTCCATTATAGTTATTTCGTAGAGAAGATTGTAAATTACTAATTTTTTCAATTAAATCCTCTAAATTGTCGTTATTGCTCATTAAATCTTCGTTTACACAAAAGAGAATAACATTAATAAATTACTATTTTTTTCAATCAAATCCTCTAAATTTCGTTATTGCTCATTAAAGCTTCGTTTACACAAAATAGAATAACAACACTTTCACAATTTTTTCTTAAAGCAATCTACTCTTAAAACGAGCACTCTACTTACATTTTTTAACCTGTAGAATACTCCTTGTTGATTTTTGTATCCAACGTTGGGCGCCAGTTATTTTATGTGATATTTATCTCTACTTCGATATTACTTGTGATAACAAAATCGTATGTGTGAGTTATTTAATTATTCGTGCTCTCTTTATTGAGTCTATTTTAAAACTGAACTTACAATTCACTTACAACTATAGCTTTACCTACACTACCGTCGTTGCTCTACCTGTGGCTACCTGTCGTAGACGTTGGGAGTATGTTGAATCAGCAAATCCGACGGTTTTCGCTGTTGGGGTCGGGTTACTATGTTCTGCATTGTCGGATGTTAGGGTTAACTCCTCTCTTCCTAAGTGAGCATCGTCCGCGATCCTTTCAGTTACCTTTTTTACCAACACATCTATTGCCTTTTTAGCAGTATGTTTTTTGTATGTTATCAAAGCAAACCGCAACAATACTAGGATAATGACTGTCGTTATTATAACTATAAAAACCATTGTCTTAGAGTTGACTTCTTTTTGAGGAGCGCCAATATAATTCACATTTTCCACATTCATTTCTTGAAGATAGTTTAGGCTCAAAGTGTCTAGATGACCAAAAAGATTGATTTTCTGTGCTGTTGGAGTTAAAGGTGTACGAGAAAAAGCGTTGTTTCGATTGCGGTATTCAGTTACTGTTATTTAGTTATTTACTGACTGAGCAAAAGTCAACAAGTAGGTACCGCTGACGGTTTTGATAATTCGAAGGTGGTCCCCTATTTCAGCCGTGATATTATTAATTATAACAATGCCATCGTCAATTTCGTTAATGCCCTTATTATGATTGGCGGAAGTTGAGCAGTTCGCCACTGTTCCCATAATGAGCTGTTGACCGCAAGTGGTAGTTTTTAGTGTTTTGCAAAATGTAGCAAACGTAGATTTTTCGCATTCCACGGCGTACGCATTATTTCCGCATTCAGCAACGGTATTGGTTTCTCCAAAATGTAGTACTCGTCCTTGGTGCGAAACGGCGAATAAGCTAATTTTCTTACAAACTATCTTAAGTGTAGGATATTTTATAACAAAATACAAATTGTCACTATTTTGTAAAACCTTAATTCTAGACATTCCTAATATTTCTTTTATAGTTACGTTGGTAGAGTGCTCGTCGATAAGTGTATTTAAATCATTATTGTCTAGTAGTACAGGGCTAATTAAATTAAGTTTGGCTAATGTTATAGAAATTGTGACAGCTTGTAACTCGAGAGTTATTATTCTATTTCTTGCTAACATTATTTTGTATAAGTGATGTGTATCTATTTTTTCTTTTCTAGTTGTAGCAATCATTTTATTTATTTTTCTGTTATTTCTAAAATCTTCTGTTGAATACGAGTATTTATCCTATACTGTTTGTTATTGGACTCAACGAGCATTGCCTGTATCGTCTGTAGTCTCTGGAAATCATCAAAGTCTGGGGTGCTGGCGATGATTTTAAGTGTCGTGCCTAAAAGCTTTAAGCTTCATGTTTGACGGTGGTGAACGTTCACTGTTCGCAATAGTGTTTCGATGTGCATTATATCAGAATCTAGTATCTTCCTCATATGAGACTGGTTAAGTTTCTAGTCTCATCATTCATTATTGTATACATCGTCAAGTTGGTGTAGTGGGTCAAGTAGCCGTAATGCTCCCAAACGATTGCGTCGCCGTCTAGGATAGGAATATAGTTACTGTTCGTATAGTCCGTGAGTTTTTGAGTTTGAGCAAAAACGAAAATTGTACGTATTTGTTCTGGCACAGGGTGGCACAACTTTCGCATAATGATAAAGTAGATCCGAATTTCGAATAGAATACATTTTCGAATCGAGTTACAGAAAAGGCCCCTCGTTTATTAAACCGAGTTTGTTATTTTTAATCGTTATATATATCGAAATATTTGAATATAAACCAATAATCTAGAATTGTGTAGGCCGGGCGTTTTTACTTTAAAAATGAGTGAGTGAAAGAAAGTGGTAAGTGTCATGTAAAGTGAAGTGGGCACGTAAGAAGAAACCCTGTAGTTTAGTAAAAAAATTAATTCATAACTCGAGCTCCCAAGACACTACAACAAAAACACTAATTTCTAAAAAATGAAAAAAAATTGTTTCCTTTTTTTATATTTCATTGTTTTTTTGAAAAACTGAATTAATCCCTATCCAAAATCCATAACAAATACTTTCCAGAATTCCCTTCACGCAACACAAAACGCCTGTTGCAATTTCGAGAATAAGGACGTGCGTAGTGAACGAAGTCTAAGTTCCGACTACATACGTGGCAATATACTTGTTGCGACTAAAATTTTTAAAAGTGAGCGTGATCCCGACGCCAAATGGTTTGTTGTATGTTCCAAACCACTTTAGCCAAATCAACTATGGTAGCATTTTTTATACACTCTGTAATAGGGTCCAGTTGTGCCTAAGTACTGCGATTTAGTCAGTAGGCCGATTACGCACATCTGCAATACCTACCTACTTTGCGTAAAAGTTACATTAAGATATATTAATGCTTACTCAAGTTATTGCCTTCACGGACACACAGTCAACAGT
>NW_024395824.1:23683976-23738548 GCF_016617805.1 Bactrocera tryoni | reverse complement strand
AAACAAGTAAGGAAGGGCTAGGATCTGAATTGTCACCGAACATTTTATACTCTCGCATGGTAAAGTGATAATCGAGGATTTCATAATACGTCATTTTACATATTTTTCTCCCAAATACCGTATTTTTTGTAAAGTTTTATTCCGCTATCATCATTGTTGGTTCCTAATGTACATATACTCGTATTATACAGAAAGGCATCAGATGGAATTCAAAATAGCGTTATATTGGAAGAAGGCGTGGTTGTGAACCGATTTCACCCATATTTCGTACATGTCATCAGGGTCTTAAGAAAATATTATATACCGAATTTCATTGAAATCGGTCTAGTAGTTCCTGAGATATGGTTTTTGGTCCATAAGTGGGCGGCGCCACGCCCATTTTCAATTTTAAAAAAAGCCTGGGTGCAGCTTCCTTCTGCCACTTCTTCCGTAAAATTTAGTGTTTCTGACGTTTTTTGTTAGTCGGTTAACGCACTTTTAGTGATTTTCAACATAACCTTTGTATGGGAGGTGGGCGTGGTTATTATCCGATTTCTTCCATTTTTGAACTGTATATGGAAATGCCTCAAGAAAACGACTCTGTAGAGTTTGGTTGACATAGCTATCGTAGTTTCCGAGATATGTACAAAAAACTTAGTAGGGGGCGGGGCCACGCCCACTTTTCCAAAAAATTGCGTCCAAATATGCCCCTCCCTAATGCGATCCTTTGTGCTAAATTTCACTTTAATATCTTTATTTATGGCTTAGTTATGACACTTTATAGGTTTTCGGTTTCCGCCATTTTGTGGGCGTGGCAGTGGGCCGATTTTGCCCATCTTCGAACTTAACCTTCTTATGGAGCCAAGGAATACGTGTACCAAGTTTCATCATGATATATCTCAATTTTTACTCAAGTTACAGCTTTGCACGGACGGACGGACAGGACGGACAGACGGACGGACGGACAGACAGACATCCGGATTTCGACTCTACTCGTCGCCCTGATCACTTTGGTATATATAACCTATATCTGACTCTTTTTAGTTTTAGGACTTACAAACAACCGTTATGTGAACAAAACTATAATACTCTCGTTAACTTAACATTGTTGCGAGTATAAACAATAAAAGGATGATTTATTTGAAAAATCATCTCCAGCGATGAGGCTCATTTCTGGCTGAACGGCTTTGTCAATAAGCGAAGTATGAGTTATTGGTCAGGCAGCAATCGACAAGCATTCAATGAGTCACCATTGAATTCCGAAAAATTACAGTTTTAGTGCAGTTTATGGGCCAGCAGCGTCATTAGGCCATACTACTTCCGTGATGATCCAAAGACCGGCACGTTACTGTGAATGGGAATCGCTACCGCCTTGGATAATATGTGGTTCCAACAAGACCGCGCCACAAGCCACACAAAGCGAGTGTCACAATCGATTTGTTGAAAACCATGTTTGGTGGATGTGTTATCTTGCGAAATGGCCCAGTCAATTTGTCGCCTCGGTCGTACGATTTGACGCCGTTAGACTACTCACTGTGAGGTTATGGCACGTCTATAGTCTATGCTAACGAGTGTCAGCGACGATTGATGAACTTCGTACGAATATTGAACGTGAAATTGCAACAGTATCGGCCGATTTATGTTGCAAAACTGTCGAAAATTGTGTTCAGCGTCTGGGTTTCTGCAAACGTGCCCTTGGTGGCTATGCAAAAGAAATCGTGTTCCATACATAATGCCATTGAATGTACTTTCACAGGAATAAAGGATTTCGTTGATATTCCAAATTTTTTGTTTTAATTCAGAGAAAACTTTTGCTTGCTCTCACCTGAGGAAGTGCGTTCCTAAGTAAACAGGACTTAAAAAAAAACAGAACAAATGGTTTTTTCGGCAAACTCAATTTGTTTTATGCAAAATAGTCTCCTTCTGCTTCAATAATCTTTTTGCTTTTTCCAAAAGCATGTCGAACGAGTGTTTTAGCTCGTTGGCCGGTATGGCCGCCACTATACCGGTGCAAGCCTTTTCAATGGCCTCTACGTCTGCATAACGCTTTCCTTTTGGGCAAATGCATTTTTCCGAAAGGAAGATGTCGCACGGTGTCATATTAAGTAAATACGGTGAGTAGTTAATGGTTAAATGTGATTTTTGGTCAAATAATCGGTCACAAAGATGTCCTTCGAATGTTGGATTCTGAGTAATTTTTGGTCGAAATGCGATAAATCGATGTTTTGGAGATGTTCAATTCCATTTCCGTGAATTTCAATTATGATTTCGACTGATTTTTGAATTGACGCATAGTTTCGATGGAATTTCCGGTGATCACGGATTTTGATTGGCCCACATGTTGATCGTCATTTATGTCCTCACGACCACTTAGAAAACGTTGAAACCACTCGTGCACTCTGCTACGGGATAGGCAATCATCGCCATAAACTTGCTTCATTAATTGAAACGTTAAAACGGTAAAAGTTTTACCAATTTTAAAACAAAATTTAATGTTGGCTCTTTGTTCGATGCCCATTTTCGCACCAATAACACAAAAATACGGACACTTAAAACGCAATAACTTCACTTCCAATCAATGAAATGTCATGAAATCACTCACTAGACAATCGATAAAGATAGCAGATTCTAACGCACCAGCCGACATATATGTATATGGCGCCACCAGGGGGTGCTAGATCCAAAAAGTCCTGTTTACTTTAGAACGCACCATGTGCTTCTGCACAAAAGTGCAACACGAATTAATATTTTTCGTAGCTAGTGGATTCTGCTTGATAAGTCAGGCCTTTTTAAACATTAGTATTCAACGACAAGCAACTCTGAGATTAATTTCGTAGGTGCAGCAAAAAGTTCGATGGCGATCATAAGTCTCAGTTAAATATTTCTCAATAACAAAGACAGAAGCTTAGAGCTAACAACGGGAATTATTACCACTGATTAAAGAAAATACTTTTATGGTTGGATCTCAGCTATCGGCAAAAACGCATGGAATATATCACAAATCTGTTTCCATGTCTTATTTCTACTTTCGCTGTTTCGCCTGGATGTGGAAAAGTATGAGGTCCGAGGTGGTTTTGCCTTGATCTGCCAAAAGCGACAAATTCGAGGAGGAAGTGTTTAGATAAATCTATCTCATCTTCTTTCTACCTGCAGCTGATGCAGCTGACATCCAATGAAACCTTACCTGCATGAATCCCGATTAGGGCAGCTGCGAAATTAGGGCACTCAGAAGACAGCGAGTCTCACACGCCAATTTCGCGGCCCCCCTGATTCCAAATCTGTCATCAAAAAATTTCTACCTCTTCCCGTTTTCCCGATATGTCAAAAATTAAATTGTTCGATTAATCGAACACTGGTGGTGAACACATACCATAAAATCCCATACAAATGCGAAATGTCAATTTTTCCCGCCAAATGATAGCGCTTTTACATTACTTTTACGTTTCTGAAGAAAAGATTTGTTTTGTGCCTGCTTATCATATTCTTTCATTTTAATAGTTTTTCGAAAAATAAATGGTGAGAATCTATTAGAATATAGTTTCGTTTGATGTGTAATTCCGAGTGTTTGTATTGTTCCTCCATTCCAGAATTGCAAAATGCCACGTTCAAAGAAAACAACAATGAGGGAGATTGAAGATATTTTAGAGAACTGGAGCGATGACGAAAATCCGGTTCAGTGTGTCAACGTACTCCCACCCAATGTACATGAACTATCCGATGAAGAATTAATCGACGAGAATACCATCGCAATTAATGAAGATCAAACTGCTTTGACTGAGATTGCCGGCTATTTGGAAATTGAGAGAGAGCGAAACATTCATATGGATATTGCTTATGAAGAGGTTGTAGAAACTCAACCGGAGGCTTTGCCATCAACGTCCAAATCGGATGCTGAATCGACTGGTCCACCTCAAAAGAAACCGAGAGTCAGCTACAAGCCAGTGAGTTCATTTGGAACTCCAAAATGGTCCAGGAACAAAGGAAAGGAGGAGTTTCATTACGATATATCGCCTCAAGCAGCTCCGTTGACCGATATGCAGAAAGATGTGTGTGAGTTACTAAAAGATCTGTCACCAATACAATTATTCTCAAAGTTTTATGATGGGACTGAGACTAACCGATTTGCAGCCCAGAACAACGCTGGTTTTCATTTGGACGAGGTTATACTGAAAAGATTTTTGGGGATTTTACTGATGTCGGGCTACCACACTTTGCCTTCAATTGAGAATTATTGGTCTTCGCAGCTGTCAATGGTAATTGCAATAGTACAACAGGCAATGTCGAGAGCTACGTTCATGCATGTGAAGAGATATATCCATTTTGCGAATAATGATGAATTAGATGTTAATGATAAGATGGCCAAGGTACTATGTATAAATTATTACACTATCGTTATTAAAGTTTCCTTATTTATATATTAATGATTTCAGCTTCGTCGATTCTTTGACATCATAAACAGAAAGTTCAAACAGTGAGGCATTTGGTCAGAGTTTTTGTCTATAGACGAGCAGATGGTGCCTTATTTCGGCCGTCACAGTTGCAAAATGTTTATTCTGGGAAAGCCGATTCGTTTTGGATATGAACTTTGGTGCCTCTGTTCGTCAACGGGCTATTTGTTTAGTTTTATAGTATAGTATAGTGAAGATCTGCCTCGCGGCGCACGTGATTATATGTACGATTCTAAGAAGCAGATAACCCTTTGCCGCTAGCAAGATAATAAGGAGGTAACCATTGCTACAAACCATGATCAGATTCTGCCACTCTACCCTGTTCGGCGTTGGCAAAAGGCAACTAAAGCTTCTAAGAAGAGCCTGGGAGAAAATGGGAAATTTGTCAACGTGGATCAACCTGCTGTGCTTCACAATTATAACAAAGGAATGGGTATCGTTGATCTCCACGACAATGCCATTCAAAATTATCGAGTAAACATCCGTGGAAAGAAATGGTACTGGCCACTTTGGATAAACACCCTAAATTCTTCCACTGTGAATGCATGGAAATTGCATTGTTGGGTCGCGAAATATAAGAATGAGAAGCCAATGAGCCAAAAACAATTCAAGTCGTCAGTCACTGAGTCTCTTTTGTTGACCGATGAAAAAGAAGCATTGGAGGTGGATGAAGATCTGGAGTTCCAAAGACCACGCAACTTACCAAATGTGGTTGGTGAACACCTCATCGTCTGTCAACCTCAAGGGAAATGTCGTCGATATCAATTGAAAGGCTGTGGAAAACCAACAGTTTGGATGTGTGAAAAATGTGCCAAGCATATACACTCGAAGTGTTTCAAAGATTTCCATGAAATACTATCTAAATAATCAAAAATAGCCAATATTCAATAAACATTTGTTTTTACTGAAATAATCTTGTCTATTCATTTATATTACGATATGTTGTTATATTACGATGTGATGTATGTGATGACCGCCACTGTTCGATTAATCGAACATCTATTTTGAGTAATACCTGTGCCATCCATGTTTTGTCAGGTGTTGATTTTTTTATTGTAAATTAATAATTGGTTCTTTGCCTATAAGACCTCATGTTTATTTTTTTAGTTTTATTTATTTACATATTTTTAATGTAATTTACAAAAAAGGTTTACCGGCAAGGCATTTTTCAACCCCTCCCCCAATCAAATTAAGGGGAGTTGGGGGTTGATAAATATAATTTTCAAATAGCCAAAATATCAAATTAATATATGATACTCACAATTGTCCTGATATAATTTACCTTCACAGCTAAAACAATTATTCAAAATAGACAACTTTGCTGTTCGATTAATCGAACACCAGCTTGAAATGGGTTAATAAAAGGACAACTCGAGCATGGTTAAACTTTCTCAAAGGTACACCATTTTATCAAGACATAGAAATTGATCATCAGTTCTTGAATGGACCGATATGTGATGGGAAAATGCCAAATGACGAAATCAGTGAACAAATCACAATCGTAGATAGCCTCACTGCCCCGCAACAAACGCTATTATGGAATGAAGGTAAATATTTGCGACTTGCGCCAGGAGAAAATGGTATTCGTGAGAAATATAGATAAAATAGATGTAAGAAATTTCATATCGTATTTTAGAATGATAATTGATTTGGACTTTGCTTTATAAAATGTGCATAATAAATTTATAAAATGTGAATTTAAGAAAGTGTTGATCACTCCACCATATTTTTATCCTTTCCCTCTCGCTAGTTTTCTTTCATACAAAATGATATGCATTTCTTGGAATATCACTAAGAAGTATAACTTCTTCCACGCACCAGTTAGGAGTAGAAATTTATTCAAATTTTAATTTCACGCTTCATTCTAACCTCTTCCATATTTTTCCACATTAAAATAAATCAGCTGACTATTTGGTTGCATTCATAATCTCGTAAATTTACGCACATTGTTTATACAACGAAATTTAGACAAGTCATTTACGCAATGGTAAGCTTATACCGTTTACGATTCTTACGAGGCTTTCACACGTTTAAACGAATACCACTAATATGTTTTATTCTATGTAAAATACTTACCATTGTTATAGTTATTACCAAAAACAACATCTTTACAAATTATTACAATACTCGATTACCATGAATTTACGAGATTGTTGAATTATAACTACATATAGTACTTACTCCTTTCTTCTATGCGTACTTACCACTAGTTTAAGCCCTTAGGTTAAGTTTTAGGCTAAAGGTCCGTTTCCAGCTCTCAAGTAAATGCTCAAGAAAAAAAAATCCTTAATTCTTGAGCTGTAGTCAAGTAATTTTGACAGCAGGTTACGCATTGTGAATGATGTACATTAGAAGAGCAAGAGAATGAGCAAAAGAAACAAAGAAAATATACTTATGTAAGTATATACATAAATATTTTCATTGCGATTTAAGGAAAGTGGTTGATGATTGGTAAGTGTTATACACCATTTCAAAATGAACTATATTTCATAATAATGATTTTAACTAATTTAGGATGAATTTAACGATTACTTTGAATTTCCTTCAAGAAACAATTGTTGATTTCATGTTTCTTCGCAAAACCAGCGTTGCCATATTCGCATTTTATTCAAAAAATGTATTAAAATTTAGTACTAGATTTCTTTAGAGCTGCATACGGTAAATTTTTTTGACCATTTCTTAAGCGTTTTTTATATGAAGTTTTTACATTTCTTGAGAACTGGAAACTACCCTTTAACCATTAAATCGGTGTAAGAAGAATTACATTGTTCAAAAACCACAATCGCGAACGGACGTTCTTTTTTAATCGGGATGAGGTATGTAAATAAACAAACTTGCTGTATTTGGGACAAAGTGTGACATAAAGAGATTCAAGAGCAGCCATTTCATACAGGAAAAAAACGGTTTAGTGTAATTTGTGGGCCGATGGAATCATTGGTCTATATTTCTTCAAAAATGATAGCGGAGAGAGGGTAATCGTCAATAGCTCCGTTTTTACGCCATGATAGCTGACTATTTGATGCCTGAAATTGAAGCTCGTGATCTCACACTTCGCTGGTCACCAAGATCGTGTGATATCACACCGTTAGATTTTTTCCTCTAGGAATATGTAAAGCCTGAAGTCTACGCGGTAACTCCGCTTCAATTCAGGTCATGCGGAAAACATCACGCGTTTCATTCGCCAGATACGAGTCGAAATGCTCGAAGGAGATAATCTTCAAAAAACAAATGCGCTTTTTCTTTAAAAAAGTAGCGGACTTCGAAATGGCTCAGCCTTTATAAGGGGATATTCCAGTTTAGAGGCATGAATTTCATGTTAAAGACTAAGATAAATTTCAAAGACTAAAAAAGTTAAAAATATCAAAAATTAGCAGCGATAAATTAGCAGGTGACTTTTTTCACGAAATGGCGACTGCCTCAAAACAAACAATTTGTGCACAATTTTTTTTGACTGTTTGAAATTTTTACAATTAGACAATTCTATAAAGAAGTCTCTCTAAAAATTACAGGTAAGTCGGTGGGAAATCGCGGGTATTGTTTTGAAAAAGACAGTTTCGAGAAAAACGTGAAAGAAAGTCGGACCGTCGACTGGCAGCAAAAATCGTAGAGCGCTACGGGGGCAACCATGCTGGTCAGGTATCTGAGCAGCATGCCAACACGCTCGAATGGGCTAAGAAGGTCCTGAGTGAGAACGAGACCGATAGGGCTCGACTCGAAACGAAGGGACCCGAACCAGCGGTTAAGCGGCAAAGGTCGCATGAGGTAGAAACCTCCTTTGGTAAAAAACCGCAAACGGGGGCTGCGCCAACTTTTAGTAAAATCGCTAAAGGCGCTAGCGCAAGAGTGCTTGGTGTGCTAGACCGCAGCAGGGGAAACGGCGCCATCTCTCACGAAGAGTGGAAGAGAGTAGCGGCAGCTATTTCGTCAGTCTTCCTCAGGTTGGTTAAGGGAAACCCGGGACTACCTCCAAATTGCGTAAGTGCCGGTTGGCATCATGGGTTGCATAAGCTGACAAGGTTCGCCGATGAAAGACCGGCCATCTTATATAAGGAGGCAGTATCTCAGGTGGGGGAGGTTTGGAAGGGAGCCAGACTGGAGGCCGTGGACAAAGCGGACCTTCCTCTTCGCCCTAGGGCTCGCGTCTGGCTGCCGGCTGAACCTTCCACTGCAAATTAGATTGAGGAAATCCTCTTGTACTGCAACCCCTTTCCCCCCACGCATGACTGGAGGGTCATAAGGCTGGAGAGAACCAATGAACCATATCGCCAAGCGTTGATAATGCTTAACGAGGAGTCCATCGGTCCTCTTAACAAAACCAAGGGAGCCATCAGCTATGGTTTCGAAATGGTTGTGCTAAAGGTACTCCCAACGGATACCAGAGCTGATGGCACCCAAGCTGCAGATGCAGGGGAGAAGGCAGACGGCGTTAGCGATGGTCAAGCGACCATGGAAAACGACCCAAACCTCTCGGACGTGGCGAGTTCTGGAGGCGGGTCGTGGATAGGCGATTCCGTCTTCAGCCTCGAACAACTGTTTGAGGAGGTGAGGGTCAATCACGAAATAAGCGCTGAACTGGTGCTGCTAGAGGAGAGTCTGAAGGATGAAATTCCTCCAGATTAATCTACAACACTCAAAGGCGGCCTCCGCCAATCTACTCCTTCGTCTGGAGCGAGACGAGGCTGATGTCGTCCGGATCCAGGAACCGTGGCTGACTGGTAGCGAGATCTCTGGCTTGAGAACGAGGAGCCATAAGCTGCTGGCGACCAATGATGCAGGTAGAAACAGAGCCTGTATGCTTGTCAGAAATAAATTAACGGTATTTCTTTTACCTAATTTCAGCAATGCTGACATAGTAAAAGTAAAACTGTAGTGCGAGACCGGAAATGTCTGGATTATCTCCGCGTATATGCCGCGCGATGATGCGGTGGAGCCACCTCCCGTATTGCTAAGGAAGACCTTATCTGAAGCGTCCCGGAATGGTGCCGACGTCATCATCGGCTCGGACGCCAACTCGCGACACTCGATCTGGGGCAGCTCGGATACAAATAATAGAGGTGAGTCGCTTTTTGATTTTATTGTAAGCGAAAATCTTCGCATTTGTAATAGGGGAAATTCCCCAACTTTTGTGACCGCATCCAGGGTTCTCGACCTCACCCTAGTTTCTCATGTGATTGCCCCGCTGATCTCAAATTGGAGGGTCCTCGATGATCACTCCTTTTCTAATCACAGGTATATCGGTTTTAGTTTAGTCGGAGAAGGTCCGTCTAGGAAATCATTCAGAAATCCGAGGAACACTGACAGGGAAGGCTACCGAAGGAGGTTTAGGCAAACTCTTCCACGCGCACCGGGGGTGAACGTTTTGGGCACCGCCGATGTGGTGGATGGGTGGGTCGAAGTCTTCAGCTCGGCGTGCATTTCTGCACTAGAGAGATCCTGTTCACTGGAAACACCGAAGGGCAGAGGGAAACCTCAATGGTGGACTATGGAGCTCTCGGAAATTAGGGCGTCTTGTAGACGGCTGTTTAACAGGGCAAGCAGGAGCGGGTTATCTGACGACTGGGCGTTGTATAAAACAGGACTTTCGATTTACAATCCCCTGGTAAGGAAGGCTAAGAGGATCTCGTGGAAGAGCTTCTACGAAAAAGTGGAGGGCTGCCACGAGTCCTCTAGATTCAGGCGTATTCTCTCTCAGCCTCTTGTCTTTTTTACTTAGAACTTTGGAGAGACTGATGGACTGGTATTTAAGGAGTCGCATTCCGAGAGACTACCTATGAGGAGCGCAACATGCGTATCGTAAAGGCAGGTCGGTGGACACTGCCCTCCACACTATCGTGTCGTGGCTGGAGGAAGCCATCGAGGCTAAAGATTTCGCGGTTGGGACCTTCCTTGATATTGAGGGAGCTTTCAACAAGGTCTTACCGGAGGCAGTCATAACTGCTCTAGAGGGTCTTGGGGTTGAATCGAACCTCAAGCATTTCATCTTCAGTCTTCTGTGTGACAGAGTAGTCGAAACAGAATGGGGCAGCGGGCGCGCGCGGCGCAATGTGAGCAGGGGAACCACTCAGGGCGGGGTTCTTTCTCCTCTTCTATGGATCCTGGTCGTTAACGACCTTCTTAAGAAACTAGAGGATCTGGGCTGCCGGGTAATTGCCTATACAGACGATGTAGCACTTATGGTCAAAGGAAAGTTCCTTAGAACCGTATTCGAGCTGACGCAGGGATATCTCGGCGTTGTAACAAAATGGGCGGTGGATGTGTGAGGTGTTTACTGTCGGGAGCTCTCCATCAGCTCTAGTTTCAGACTTCCTAACTACTGCAGTGTCTTCCAGGCTGAGGTTGCAGCCATTAAGGTAGCAGCAGATCTGCTACTCCGGAGGGTATCCACCTTCAGGGAAGTGACCATTCACTCAGATAGTAGAGCGGCGATACTAGCCCTGAATTCATTCACAGTGCGTTCAGGGCTGGTTGAGGAGTGTCTAGCTTCACTGTCTTTGGCGGCGACAGTATTTACTATAAGGCTTGTATGGGTGCCGGGCCACAGCGGAATAGCGGGTATTTGCAAATCTGATGAGCTAGCAAGGAAGGGTACCCTAGAGTCACTATCGGTAGAATGGCAACGGGTCGGTGCTCCGGTTTCCTCTTGTGTCCTACTACTGGAAAGCTGGGCCTCGCGGATGCTTGGTCAACGCTGGGACAGCACTGGTACTTGCGCGGTCGCAAAAGCATTCTGGCCCAAGATAGATCGCAGAAGATCTAACGATCTCTTCGCCCTCAATAAGGCAAGCCTCTCTTTAGTAGTGGGGCTCTTGACAGGCCATTGCTTTATTGGCACGTATGCTGTAAGACTAGGAATCTTACAGGATGCCGCTTGCAAAAGCTGCTTAGAAGAAGATGCGGCAGAAACTAGCCAGCCCTTCCTTCTTGACTGTCCCGCATTCGGGAGGTTAAGACTTAGATACTTGGGGGCACATACCTTCAGACATCCTTCCGAACTAGTGGGAGTAGATATCAAGCGCATTTGAACATTTGTATCGGCCACCAAACGTTTTGCCGATCTTTAAGTTCGAATGCGGGAGTTCTATTTTCTATGGAATCACAAAGGACAACGTATAGTCCACGTGCGATCTTAGTTCGGCCATCCAACCTAACCTAACCTAACCTAAGTAGTGGTAAGTATGCTTATAAGAAAGGGGTAATTATATGTAGTTATAATTCAATAATCTGGTAAATTCATGGTAATAGAGTATTATAATACACTTGTAATAGATGATGTTTTGGTAATATAGAAGTACTAAGTACTTTACATAATATAAAAAACACTTTATTATTTATTTAAATATTATTTAATTAATTTTATTAATTTATTTCTTAAAATACGCAACACCAGCCACTTTGACAGAATCATGATCCTTCAATGTGGGTAGGTAGTACGGCGAGTTTGTGAATAGGGCCCTTAATTGTGCCTTCTTTAGATGCCACGTCTGCCACTCGTACCTTACCGTCTTGCCTTATACGATTACGGCGTCTCGTACCGGTACTCACTGCTGCGGTGGCGTGTTGTCTTCGTGTACGAAGACGAGATCGCCAGGCTGCAGATTGCATTTCGGGTGCAGCCATTTGTTGCGCTCCTGAATATTCGTGATGTAAGTTTTGGACCACTGTCGCCAAAACTGTTCTTTGAGACAGCAAACAAGTTGCCATCTATCGTAGCAAGCTCGGAAAGAACACCTTATGAGTAGGTGTGCTGTAGTCAATGCTTCGCCATCGTTGCGATCCTGGCTCAACGGGGCAGAGGGCTCCGAATTGAGAATGGCCTCCACTTTGGCCAGCAGTGTTTTTAGCTCTTCGGCGGTAAGCAGCACGTTGCCCAATGCGCGTATGGACTTCACTGCCGCCTCCCATAATCCACCGAAGTGCGACACCCTCAGTAGTATAAAGACGAATTTAAACCCTTCCTTGGCGGGGAATCTCCTAGGCGACCAATGGCTTTTTAGGGCAAAAATAAAGGAATTAGGAAGAAGGACCACAAAAATCTACGTCACATATAAGAAAGGTCGTAGCGCTCGAAGTCTTTCGACTGGCAAGTTTAACATTATTTGGGTTTGCAACTTCGGCTTATAATGAAAGCAGTGCGAACAGTTTCTTACGGTTCTACTGCATGCTTCCGTTCCATTAATCAGCCATATGCGTTCTCGAAGAAGCGCAACCAACGCTCTTGCCCCTACGTGGTGATTTCGAAAATGCAGGAACCGTAAGTAATTGATAACGAAGTGCGAATTTTTATTTAGTATTAATGGGAATTTGGCATCGTAGGGGAGAGATGCGTTTAACCTTCCTATCGGATAAATTTGAATGAAAGCGACATATCCGAGTGCTCATGCAAGAAGGGATTGAGTTTTTACAAATTCCGAATGTAGAATCACCTGTACAATTTTCAAAAAACTCAATTATAATCGTCCGGCCCCTTCCCTCCGTAGGCATTTTTGATCGTCAAATTCATCTTAATAAATTTATAATCGCTCGAAACAATTTTAGATGAGATGCAAATTTTTCGAAAAGGTTCATTAATGTATTATCTTCCACATTTATGACCAGAGTGAAAGCATTTTTCTACTTCTCTAATGCTTCGTCGTCTAGAGAGAGAGCTGTAAGTGAGTGTTAATTGGTCATAAGGCGGGGTGTTCTAGGAGGAACTGTAGACCGTCAAAACATATTGCATTATTCAATTCATCCGCATTGCAACCCCGAGACACTTGATCCGAAGGATTTTGTTTCATTAATTAATGTGGTCAATGTATATTGTCAGTCAATTCTTGGATTTCAGACACTCTACTTGCGACAATTGGTTTGTAGCGCAGATGGATGACTTTTTATCCAATGCAATACGATTTCAGAGTCAGTCACTATAGACTTTGCAGTAAGCAGCGTACATATTGGCTTTGTATGTATATGTAGCATCCGCACGCTCTTATAGAAGCGTCGGAGAAGACATATATTTGGCATTTAGCACTCGACTCTAGGTTTACGAACAGAGGAATGCTAATTGATGACAACTGCAGTAGGTTGGCTTTGAAATTCTGCCAGCTAGTGTCAAGGTGCAATGGAATCGTCTCACCCCAATTTAGTTCGGATCCAAAGCTTTTGCAATAAAATTGTTGCTTTGGTAACTAGTAGGGCTAATAATCCAAGAGGATAGAAAAGGCGAGTAGAGACTGACAATACGTTTCGTTTAGTAGCTCGCAGATCATAGAAATTGGCATCCAAAACAAATCGCAAGAAATCCTTATTAAGTTGAGTTTTTGTCCTGTCAGTTGAAAAATTTAGGCTGTTTCGAAAACAACTTCGTTAAGGTTAATCCGGTCCAGTTTAACATTTTAAATACCTCATTTCTCAAAAGATCTTTTCAAATATCTTGTTGAGATAAATGGAGCAGGCGCAGTGCCAGAACTTAAGGTGTTAAGTAAAAAATTTTAATATGCTGGGATGCTCTCTCCACACAATGAGCTGACAGTTTCTGTCTTCTTCATGCATGATTATTTGCCCGTACATTGTAGTAATGTATCCCGTTAATGTTTCTTATGCAACCAAAAACAAAGAGTTGAGTCAATTCTTGTTTGGGCTTACCATCACAAATCTTCATCTAATGAAATTTGAGAAGTACGTCTCGACGTATCAAAGACAGCTCGTTATTTTGTTGTTGTTCTTACGGGCCTCAAAGCGCACTGATGCAAAATGAAATAATGTGGCTCACTCGTTATCTTATTATTTGTTGGGCTCATATGACCCAGCGCTTAATACTCGTTCATAAAGTACAGATACATTTTACGAAGTTCTCGATCTTTTAATATTCTCTTCTCCAGAGCCGTAGACCGCCGAACTGCGATTTCATAGGAGTGACCGAGTAACTTACGGTCAGCTTTAAAGGGCTATCTGACTTGAAGTCTTCATTTGAACATGTATGAAAGTGACCCCCAAGTTTTGAATAACTTAATTACAGGTGACGAGTCGTGGATCTTTGAGTAAGATCCCGAGACCAAGAGGTATTTTGAGACGACTGAGGCGATCCAAGCAGCATTCACCTCGGCTTTCAAGGCTATTCCGAAGAATGCCTTCCGTGAGGCCTTCAATGAATTGCATCGATTGGTTCAATATTCTTTTATTTAAATGAACTCAGTCCTATTACTTTCCGGACTAACCCTTTAATTGATTGGGACTAAAAACATTTTGATAATCATAACTGGGTTAGGGTGCATTTGTCAAATGTGTGTCCGGAACAGCATGAAGCCTTAGCATTTTTTTACACTTAATTTTTAAAGAAAATTGACAATCACAGGCAGACAGATATTTTGTTTTGGTTTTCCCCACACCCAAACGACTCTGCTAATAAATATACAAATAAAGAAACCCTACGCCTTATAACCAAAATCTCATTTATATATGTATATTTATATTTTTATTTATTACTAGCTACCCCCGCAGGCGTTGTCCTACGTGAAATTATGTGTTTTGAAATGAAAAGAAAGTTCAATTTATATTGTGTTAAAAATTATTTGTTTGCAATTTGCCTACATTTTTTTCAATGTAGGGCATCTTCCGGTGGGTAAATGTACCGAGAAGATAGTTTTCCAACTTGTGAACACGCCAAGTATAAGTGATAAACAAGGCATTTCCAGATTTATGCCACACTCTTTTACCGCCTATCCTTGTGAACTGAAATTTCAAATTGTTGGAATTCGTAGAATCAAGTATTCGGCTCCCTTGTATTCGATAGCTGCGTTACAATCAGACGGGTTCCATTACACAGTTTCGGTGCAAGAAGATTGCGAAACATAAAAATGACGGATCTAACTCTAAGCCTCTCTAAAGATTTTAGAAATTTCACTGGATAATTCACTGCTTCGTCTTCATTGTCAACAGGATCAATCATTTTGTATGAGCGCAAACTTCCCGGCATTTGACTTTGAATCTTCCAGTTTAAGTGCTAATTGCGCGTAATCTCAAGCAATCATAGTTACGATAATTTAGCCAATGTTGGCATAAGCATTCGTGATGAGTTTATTTTTCGTTGAAGTGAATTGACAAACGGCAGGTGGAATGGATATCAAATCACTGGAAGTATCAATCAAAATTTTCCCATTTCCAATTCTTAGCCAATGCGATGTAAAATGTCTTCGGCAATGTAATTTTTGTTCGTATCCCATAATAGACGCGGATTTGAAGGCTGATAGTGTGCGAACTTCATTTGTATTTGAAGTAGCTATCGCATCGTCCATCATTTGACTCCAGTGATTATCATGTTCCAGCAATTGTAATTGCTGACATGCTTCTCAAAGTTGCACACGCCGTACCATTCACAGTACGCAATGATTCAAATGAGTTGAACCGCGTACATTAATCAATAGCAACCAAAGGTAGAAACAATCGTTGTTTTTCAGGTGGATTGTGTAAATTCATCCTAATGCATTAGTTGAGAACACACCTGGATGTCCATCTCCTGCTTGACCTTATTTTCTGAGTAACCATTTGTTTGACGATGCATTTCATGTCTAATATCAAGGCATTTCCGAATAGAGCAATGTTCTCGCAACCGCATCACTGACGAAAGTTGAGCAAAAACTCGTAAATGTTAATTTTTTTATTGGCGGTGTTTCACTGGTTATACTGTATTCTTTGGGTTGAAATACACTCTTTGGCTATTCTCCAAATGAATTGCGAGACGCACAACAGTCAGAAAACGTTCATGAATTGAAAAAGTAAATATCCTACAAAGCCCTTTATTGCAGTTCACGATCGACCTATTTGATACTTCCTGTTCTCATCTCGTTCAAGGCCAATAACCGTCATGTTGCTTCCTTTGGTAACGTAATTACAAACGCATTTTTATTGATTACACCAAACTGCAATACTCAACATTGATATGAGTTTTGACTGCGAATTATTGTGTAATGGTGAATATAGTACCATCCATGTGATGTCAACTTCGATATACACTCTTCTAAATTGAATGCTGAATGTTCTGCCATTATCGTCTGGTGAGTGACGCCGATACAGTAGATATCCGTCATTTCTAGTCTGTGGTTCCGAACGAAAAGCACGTATATAGTTTTTCGTGCATTTATTGTCAGATATACAAAGCGAAGTGGGATTGTGGTGTCCGCGAGGTCCATGAACCATATTGGTTTTCACCACTTCGTATAATACTGGATCAGGAATTTCCGCAGAAATTATTTCATCAATTTGATCTAGTGTAACCACCATCCACCATCCAAAGAAGAATGTGTGCGTGCGGCAAACCTCTCTTTTGCCACTCAACAGAGTACATCTAGCATCTAACAGCACCACATATACGTTGTTTCAAGATAAAGTCCAGGAATAAGGGGATGTTAAACTTATTCCAGTGTGAGAGCGCCTCAAAATTAACATTTTTTATAACATTTTCCATTGTAGCCAGATCAGAAAAAAAGCTATTTTTTGGGCATTTTAAATAAAACACCCAATTCGCATTTTCCACACCACCTATGAGGTATGCAAAAGGGCGCGTTACCGAAGTTATTTTTGGGTGCTCGGTTCCCCAGTAGGCCTATATCACCCATTAAAAATTTATTTACATAAAAAAATGAAAAAAAAAACAAAACGATAACAATTCATATATAATAGTATAAAAACAACAACAAACAAAAAATAAACAAAAAAATATCACTTCATATCACAGTATCTTAATATAATACTTAAAACTATAAAAATAAACGTATATACAAATGCCAATATTTAAGCCCCAAATTCTAATTTGTAATTAAAAACTTTCTAATCCTTATCGTTCTAACTTTAGAGCCTCTTAAAGCGAATCTGCCTAAAAAATCTTATTTTAGTATAAAATACTAGCTGACCCGGCGAACTTCGCAATGCCTACTTATTGGAGGCATATTTAGTAAGTCACAAACACACGACAGAATACTTTTTTAATTTTATTGAAATTTGCTGCTTTTAGATTTTTAGGAATATTAAAGAATTATAGTATAGATGCACAGCAAAGAGACGTTAACATTTCAAGTGACATTTTACCATAGACAATTTTTTTTGAGTGAATACTGACATATTTTACACTACTTCTGTCGTTTTGTTTTTTTTTGACGATGGCCAAGGTTCGGAAAAGAAGAAGAACTACATCTGTCATCGAGAAAATGTGTGAAGCTATATATCCCTCAACTCATTAAAAAGGCATTGTCCGTTTTGTAAAAAGTGGATGGAACGGCAGAAAAAAATAATAACTGTCCGGATTGCATTAAATTATTATTAAGATGAGACGAATGCTACAACATAATCGCTGTTACCTTCAGATTTTGTACCAAGTGTGGTAAGAATGTAGAACGAATAATACGCGTGAACAGGGCAAAAGTACAAAAAAATATATTAAAGCAAAAGCTGCTATCTAAACCAAAACACGTTTCTACAATGCCATCTTCATCATCTGAGGAGACATTCTGTGAATTAAATTTATCGGCCGAAGACATACAGGACATTCAAGTTATTGAAGACAGCCAAAAGCCCAACATCAAGAATGTTCTGGTAGATATTGATGTTATTGAAAACAGCCAGCAGCTCAAGATTGATAATGTTCTGACCGAATCAGATTTGTTCGAGTCGCCTAGTACTTCCACCATATTATCATGTCCTGGCGAGCCAAGTGGTTCCCAAGTAGATGGAGCCAAGTTGATGGAAATAAAGAGTTACTAATACACGTTGACATTAAGGATCCAAATGCACATATTATATACATATTAAGTCATTTATTTATATTTATACACTTCATATACAAAAATTTAAAATTTTCTTGGATGTGCTCGTTTCTGGACTGTGAACATGATAAACAAATCTTTGCTTAAATTAAATACAACACAGTTATGATCATATACAGTTAATTAATATAGTGCTTTCTGGTAGACAATATTTTAAGTTTTTTTTGCGGTGCGTAAATAAATAAGGATGTTGGTTTTCCGACACGCAACGTATAATTGTCCATGTGCGAAACAGGGAAACTCTAAGTTTATTCCGCAAGCTTGCAACGATTGGCCTTGCGATTTATTTGTGGTCGTCGCAAACGCCAGACGCACGGGAAATTGCAACCTTTTAAAATCAAATGGCAAATCCGTTGGAATCATAGGTATTCGTGGGATTAAGACATCCTCTCCTTTGTATTTTCCTTTGATTATTTTAGCTTCGATGATGTTATTCATGAGTTTCTTCACAACCAATCTCATTCCATTGCAAAGTCGAGGTTGATTAATATTACGCAGCATGATGACAACTGACCCTACTTTTAATTTCAAATTATATGGTGGTAGTCCAGGCAAGTCCAATGAATTTAAAAATTCTGTAGGATAGTTGGCTACGTCATCCTGGTTTGTGGCCGTGTCAACTGATTTGTACGTAAAGAACTCTCCTGGAAGGAAATTCTGAATGGTAGCATTGAGATCATCGACATCTTTGTTTTTTGCTGCCAATATTGCTCGTTCACTTAGCCAATCGTGGTTATTATATTGTTGTTTAATGTCCGGAAAAACACGCTGAATAAGCTCCTTTTTCGATTCTGTGAAGTGACAGAAATCTGTGGGAAAAGTCATTAATCCGGTCGAGCTGTCAACTGCGACTCTTACCATTAATATCCAGCAACTGCTTCGAAAACACAGTCGCAGCTTCTGATCTTGTTGCAAAAACACTGCATGTTAGTAGTTAATTGAATAGTGTCTTTACGTGCCGCCACAAATTTGATGATTTTAGACATAAAGCGTTTATTTCGTCAGCAACAGTCGATCGAGGAATTACTGGAAGAGTCTGACGAAAATCACCTGACAACAGTATCATAGTTCCACCAAAAATGTTTTGGTTATCACGTAAATCTTTTAACGTCCTATCTAGTACCTCCAGCGACCTCTTGTGGGCCATTGTGCATTCGTCCCAAATTATCAATTTGCATACTTGGAGAGTATTCGCCATAGCGCTATTTTTGGCAATGTTGCAAACTTTAATGGTAATTTTAAGGCTGAATGTGCAGTTCGTCCGCCTTCTAATAAAGTTGCTGCTATTCCAGATGAAGCCAACGCTAGGGCTACCTCATTTTGCGATCGAATCTTTGATAATAGCAATGAAATTAGGAACGTTTTCCCAGTACCCCCAGGAGAATCAAGAAAGTAAATCCCCCCAGACCCACTGTTTACAGCTTGTGTTAAACGATCGTACGCAATCCTTTGTTATTCGTTCAATTGCGGAACAGTTGTGCGAACTGCTTCGGTCATAGCTTGAGTATCGTACTGGAGTTCTCTTTGCAACTCATGGTTTAATGCACTTGCATAGCACGATTGGGTGCTGTCATGCCCAAACACGACAATACTTTATTTGCCATCAACAAACACATATCTTCTATTATGATCAATGTGTCATTGTAAATCTCTGTCGTAATTTCCAATGTAGGATTCAAAGTTTCACAACGCACGCGATGCAACACATCCTCAGACATGTCATCCCTATATTTTATCCACAAATCATTCGGATTTGAGGGGAAACATGTCGATGTTATAATAATAATAATTGACATGCCTCACGGTAAGTCGCACACAGATGTCCATCAACTGTTCGCAATTGTTGAAAAGATGTCGGACCAGGAGCATTCACCAATAACAATCTAAGATAATAACATTCATCGTTATTAGGATGTACTGTATATATACGGCCTATAGCATCTGTGGCAAATACATTTTCAAATCCTTCAAGTGGTGTTCTTTGTTTACGACGCTGAAAAGACTTTGATGATGCGTTCCATGTGTAGTAGCGCGGCATATCAGCATACAGCAAAGTGCGAGCGAATTGATCAGTTGCACAAATTGAAAAGAAACCTGTCAATGTGGTCACAGGTGGACGTGCCGCTCTATCCACAGCGTTGTTTGGGTTGAAATACACTCGTTGTCTATTTTCTAAATGAACTGCCAAATGCAATACAGTGGGATGTCTTTCATGAATTGCAAACGAAAATATGAGCCAAATAGCCTCATTGCTGCTTACATAGCGACTCATCTGACAGTGAGACACTTCATCATTTGTGTTTGTTACTGCTATCATGGCCATGTCGCTATCTTTGTTAACATATTTACATACGTACTTTATGGATTTCACAGAGTTACAAAATTCCACTTTGATGTGAGCTTCAAAAGTTTTGGACAATATGGGCGAGAACGGCACAATCCAACGATTGTCCACATGAAAATCTTGTCCTTTTATCTTGACATCTACAGATCGTCCACCGTCCTCAACTGATCGCCGACGATACAATGGGTAACCATCGATCCCCGAGATGGTTTCAGCAAGCAAGTTTCTCGGGTACCGTTTGGAGCACTTGCCGTCGATCATACACGGTGAGCTGTTGTTGAAAACTCCGCAAGGTCCATGTATCATGTGTTTAATTACTATCGTATGCAATTTTGGGTCAACCGCTTCATCAGGAATTTCGGCTGAAATAATGGAATCAATTTCTTCTGGCCTTATTTTGTCAACCAACCAGACTAATACATATATGAGCATGTGGCAAACCACGCTTTTGCCACTCAACAGAGTACATCCAACAACGTACTTGGCCATACACACGATGCTTTGTAATGAAATTCATTAAAGATTTTAATTTTTGCTTGTAAACTCTGGCTGTGATGTTATGCCTATCAAGTGGTGTTTGGTTGTATAGCAGTTCTTTTTTTATTTCAATCCATTGTGGGTTACAGCTGAATGTAATAAATAGGTCTGGAGGGCATACTTTCGAACATAAGACATCGCATCTTGAGCGTACTCGTGCATGTGGCGCGGGCTTCCGATGTAAGTGGCCGGTAAAAATGTCATTCTGCCTACATTATTTACATTGCCGTCAGCATTGATTGCATCGCGAAGATGAATGTCTCTTCAGATCGAAGTTGCTGTTATTTAAGACGGATGTATGTCAGACTTTCAGTCTCAATTTTGTCCACTGCATACTGATGAAAGAGCCGTTGACACATCAAAATGTGATTTACTTCACCTTCACGGATCATGAGTCTGTATGCATTATAATTCATGGCACTGACTTTTTTGTGTGTATCAGCACCTGGAAGTACATATGATAAAAAAATACATTTATATATTGAACATATAAAATATTATATTTTGTATAATCTAATTACCTGTTGTTGGATTAACCATTTTGATATTAAAATGGTACCCATCTTCTCCCTGCCAGAAAATTAATGGGTATTGTAAAGCATCGTAAGCTCTATGCGTTTCATATACACGTTTCAATTCATTGTTCCGGCGATGAAGTACCATATCTCTTGATTGCAAATTCTCTCCAACAACGACAATAGCCACTTCATCTATTGTCGGTGAATTAAACCTCCTTGCATGCTCTCCAGCAGGTGTTTTGTCGGCTCTTATTACAATATTATGGCTATGACAATGATTCACTTGACGGTTGGATTATGACCACAACGTGTATCAACTTCCACATCTTGATTGCCATAAAATAAATTTGCAAAAATTTATGATTTGCATCTGGCACTGGCAGCATTGCCCCCAGTATGTGATGAATTTGTCCTTGTATCTGTAATTGTTTAAGAACTGGTTAAATTAATTGTGATACAAATACAAATTAGAATTTCACTAAAACAATTATGATATACTTCCATGAAAGTAGGCATGAACCCGTCTTGTACTATATGCGTTGCACCAAACGATGTCATTTGGAAGCAATTATAATATTTTTGGATGTTAGCCAAGAAGTGTTTAGACTCACTTTCCATCCCATTAACTAATGAGTGTAACGGTTCAGGTGGTGAAACCAATTGAGGCAATTGTACATTACCACCAGCACAACATAATCCTGCAGGTTCACTACTGTACTTTAATGCTTTACAATGTTGACAAATGATTGACATTTCTCCAATCGTTACAGATTTGTCGGCACTATAATCAAATTCCGGATCGTAGGAAAATGCTCCTCGTTCGAGGTTTACAGGAGCATTCCGTCTGCGGAATCGACTAAATTCGTTATTCCGTGCTCGCTGCTGTTGTGATCGATGTGCACGAACTCGTTCCATTCTCCCCCTATCCACTTGATAGTTATTTACTCTTGAACGTAATTCTCCCATACTTGTACGACTGTTATCATTATCAGAATCTCGCTGGTCATTCGTGCGGTTGGAGCGTAAAGTAGCTCGTTGCACATTTACACGACTTCGACGACCTATGTCAGGTCGATTTCTTTTCCTCGGCATTGTAAGCAGCGAGAAGAAAATCACTTTTAGCAGTATTTCAATATTTCTCCAATTAAATGTTTCTTTTTTTTAACATGAGATGACAAAACCAAGGATGTTAAAGTAGGAGCGCAGCAAAAAGTCTCTAAATTTATGGACAAAACAATGTAACGTTCGGATACTCGTGCTTTTTACATGAGATGACAAAACCATGGAACGTTCGGATGCACTTATTACAGGGCATCTCGACAGGATAGAATTTTTATAGAATACTAACTGTTATTGCCATTGCCAAATCTGTATCTTCTCCGTTTGATTTACCAGTTAAAATCGTAGCTTCAATCAAATTTGAGAATAAATTTTTCACTGCCAATCTGGTGCCATTACACAGTTTTGGTGGATTAATATTTCGCAATAATATAATCAAAGAACGCACTTTCAGATTCAAGCAATGCGGTGGCATACCAGCCGGTTCTAATGAATTCAAAAATTCAGTTGGATAATTCATTGCCTCATCTTGATTCATAGCACTGTCAATTGATTTATATGTCGTGACTACGCCTGGGAGTTTTGCTTGAATTTGAAAATTAATGCATTGATATGAATGTTCTTCGGTGCTAAAATGGCGCGTTCTGTCAACCAATCATGGTTTCTGTAATTCTGAAGAATATTTGGAAAGACACATTCAATCAATTCAGCTATCGGTTTCGTAATTGTACAAAAATTGTTCGGTACAGTGATCAATCCGTTTTTTCTGTCGATTTGTATTTTGCCATCACCAATTTGTAACAATTGTTCTGAAAACTCATGGGCAGCTGGATCATTTTGTATGTGAATACGCATATTAATGTTCAGTGTCAATTTTTGTACATATCTCCAGAACTAATGACTTCAAACAGGCATTTATTTCATCAGCAGGAGTTGACCGAGGAATGACAGGCAATGTTTGTCGAAAATCCCCTGGCTGTAATATCAAAGCATCACCAAAAAGCTGTTGGTTATCACGTAAATCTTGCATTGTTTGATTAAATGCTTCTAGTAATTTTGTATTCGCCATTGTACACTCATCCCATAAATTAAATGACGTTAATCGCAAAACTTTTGCCATAGCAGAATTTCTTGAAATATTGCAAGTTGGAGTTTCAATCACCTGTATATTCAATGGCAATTTTAATGCAGAGTGTGCTGTCCGACCACCTTCTAATAATGTAGCAGCAATTCCCGAAAATGCAAGTGCCAATGTAATTTTCAGTTCCGATCGAATAGTGGCTAAAATCAGTGATATAACGAACGTTTTGCCTGGACCACCAGGTTCATCCAAGAAATATAACCCACCTGCATTATTGGAAATGGCTTGCATGATTGTGTCATAGACATGTTTTTGCTGAATATTCATTTTGGTTATATTCGATTGTACAAATAAACGCAAATCATTAGAATTGAATTCCTGCTCACGTTGCAATTCACGATCAAACAGATTATGCATGTCACGATTTGGTACGGTCATACCCAATTGTACTAATGTTTTATTTGCAATCCGTAGACACCTATCTTCAATTATTATCAAAGCTTCGTTGTACATTTCCAAAGTTATCAACAAATCAGGATTTCTTGCATGATGACGCATACGAATTAAAATATCTTCTGCAATATTATGTTTATATTTGTTCCATAATTCAAGTGGATTTGGTGGCATACATGTTGATAATATAACGGCAAACAGCATTCGTATTTGTTGAGAATGAGCCCAAATAGATGCATCATGAATTGTTGAATCGCAATGAGCGTCATCCTTCAACAAATGCAAAAGTTGGCATGCTTCACGGTATGTTTCACACAAATGACCGTTGACTGTTCTCAATTCTTGAAATGATTTTGGGCCATTCACGTTAACTAATAACAATCTCAAATAAAAACACTCAACATTGTTTGGATGTACTGTATATATTCTGCCAATTGCATCTGTTTGGAAAATGCCAGGATGCGCATGAACTGCTGTTCCTTGTTTACGTCTTTGAAATTTTTTCGGAGACACATTCCATGTGTAATACTGAGGCACTTCAGAATGTAACAAAGTTATCGCAAATGTATCAGTTTCGCATAATTTAAAAAAAGCTGTTAACGTAGTTGCTGGTGGTTGCGCTGCTATTTCCAATAAATTTGCTACATTAAAATAAACACGTTGGCTATTCTCAAGAAGTGAACAACCGCAGGATGTCTTTCGTGCATTGGAAACGACATAATCCTCCAGACAGCTTCATTGCTACTAATATAGCGACTCATTTGATACTGAGTAATTTCATCATTTCTATTCTCAGTTTGATTAGGAATTTCAGCTCATATAAAGTTATCGATTTGATCCGGAGTTACTTTATGTACCAGCCAAATTAGTATATGTGCGTGCGCCAATCCCCTTTTCTGCCATTTAATGGAGTACATATGGCAACGCACCTCCCCAAATACATATAATTTCGCAATTAAATCCATAATTGCTTTACATTTTTGCCGAAAAACACGCGCAGTAATGTCATGACGATCGGTTGTCGACTGTCCTGCAAATAAATTGTTTTTAATGTCATCCCACTGCGGATTACATGTAAATGTAATGAACAGATCCGGTCGACCGTATTTTCTTACATAACACATTGCGTCTTGTGCATATTCGTTCATATTCCGTGGGCTACCAATATACGAAGATGGCAATATAGTTAAACGTCCGATGTCATTAATATTAGCATCATTCGCTATCGCATCTTGCAAATGAATATATTGTTCAGACCTTAATTTTGCATGGTTGAAACGAATAAAATTAAGACGTTCTGTTTCTATTTTGACGTATATATCAACGATGTACTGATGATATAGTTTACGACATCTCAAGATATAATTTTGTATATATTTTGTATAGTTTTGTTCTTGTGGACGAACCATCAATCGATAAGAATAAAAATTCATGGAACTAACTTTTTTTGTACATGTAGACCTTAAAATAAGTGGAAAATGTGACTTAAGAAAATTCTACAAATGATGAAATGTCAGCACACTGAAAATATTATTTTCCTGTTCGTGGATCAATCATTGGTATATTTATATTATAGCCATCGTCACCTTTCCAATGCAATATTGGGTATTGTAATGCGTCGTAACTACGATGAAGTTCCGAAACACGTTGCAATTGGTCATTTCTACGATGAAGTATAATATTACGCGATTGAAACTGATCACCACGAATTACAATTGCAACCTCATCAATTGTCGGTGCATTGAATCGCCTTTCATGCTCTCCAAAAGGTGTTCTATCAGCCCTTATTACGATTTCGTGATGATCAGAGGGCATACGATCGAGAGCAATTTTGAACAATTGAACTAATGCTTTATGCTGATGGAAAAACCTTTGTAGCTCACAAATAATTTCTCGTCTTGTATTCAAAGCAATTGCACAACGTTGATCCAATTCACGATTTTCATCACCAATAAAATAAATTTGCAAACATTGATAATCAGCGTCGGGGTATGGCAATAACGAACCAGCTTGATGGTAAATTTGGCCCTGAATCTGCAACATGTATGCAATTTTAGGTATATGTTGCATAATAATTTTTAACTATAGAACACTTTTATGATTCAGATTGATTGGGACAATCCTGTTTAAGTATTTACCTTAAACGTCGGCATAAAATTATCTCAAATAATGTTAGTAGCAGAAAAAGAAGTCATTTGAAATACCGAATTGTATAGTTGAATATGACTCAAAAAGTCCTTCGAATTTTCAGAAGTCCCAAAAATTAATGAAGACAATGGTTCGGGTGACCATTAGGATGGTGGCAATCTCACTTTGCCATTAGCACAACACATGCCGGGCGTTTCACCTGGAAATTTAGCCGCATCACAATGTGGACATATTGCGTCCATTATTCCAATATATCCGTACATACTGTAATTAATCTGACTGTTGTAATTAAAAGCAGCACGCATAATTTCAGGTACAACAGATATATTTCGTGCATTACGTTCACGCCGCCTTTGTAATGCCGTAGCATTTGCACGACGCGTCCGCCGACCTATATTTCCTCGTGTGGGTCGTTACATTTTTCTTTCAATTAAAAAATAATAAATTAAATTAAAAAAAAAGCCTACATTAATAGTGGTACACCATATGTTTTTTCAAATCAGGAAACACATATGTACATTCGTGTAATTCACTTCAACAGTTCAAAACTTACCGTGTTTTGCTCGGAAATTCGCTTTGCGCTATATTTATTTTTTTCACAAATTCACACAAACTTCAATAATTATTAAAAAAAAAAATATAATAACTAATAATTTTGCACCGCGGTAATTTCGGACACTACTGAACGTGTGGGGCCAAAGAAAACGCTCCAGCGATGTTTACACTCCAATGTCATATATTCTCCTAATTTGAATTTTCTTAATGCTAAGAGTCAAAGCTCCATATACCTACAAAAAACAAAATATTCATGTATTTCTCTATGCAAAATAAATGCACCGTAATATAGTTCGATGCCTTTTCAAACCCTACTTTGTTTGTCGATCTGCCTGCTACATACATGCCTATATGTTGATATAAATATAATGCAAAAAAGTTTGTAGGTGGGAATAATAAGTATGCTAGTTAAGACGAAAGTTCATAAATTTTAAAAGCGAAAGAGCGTAGCTAAGTAGGTAACAAATCGTTTAGTAAATGATTAAACTATTATTGATGTATGTATGTTATTATAAAAACGTATAATCCGCTGGCTAAGTGGGATGAATCTGACCAAACAAATGGGTTTTTGGTGTGTTTTTAAAAATAATTTCACCATACATTGAGCGCTTTTCAGCTTTCCAAGTAGGTAAATAAAAAAAAAATGTAACATAAGTGTGGTGAAATTTTTGAAACATTTTGGCCGATATCTCGAGGCTCTAGTCACGGAGCGGCATCAAAAATACTCTATACTATAGAAATCATCAACAGCTTCCATTTGCTACCCATATTGTACAAACAAATCCTAGGGTTACCCGGGTCCACGTTTTGGCCTATTTCTCGAGACCCTGGTATCCGATTCTTAAAATTTCAAAACACAAACCATCTACTGAATAATCCAAACAAAGCCTAAAAATTGGGTTTGGATAGGTGAGCCCGTTCTTGAGTTATAAAGTCATAACGAAAAATAGCATTCATTTTTATATATATAGATTTGGCTCGTTGCAACCACTAAAAAAGGAAAATAAAAACTACAAATGTGAAAAACACAAAATTTTATTCTTAAAATTGGGTAATGATAAATCTTTATTTAAAAATTTTGTCACAAAATAAATTCTAATTCTAATAAATAGAGCAATAACTACCTTTGGGTCATAGTCTTCACAACATAAGAAGGGCCTAATATCTTTTAATTTAGTAAAAAGAATTTCTCCTAATCCTATTTTATGACAATTTCTGTCAAATTCCTCAACAAATTTTATTTCTAAATTATTAATAAATGCAACAAATTCTTGAGGCGGCTTCACTAAGTTGCATTTATCGATCTGATTTTGGTGTATGAAGATGAATTCATCAGAAGGAATTTCATCTCCTAAATAAGGTAATGGCAGGAGGCATGTGTGCATTTTAAAAATTTTAAAATAAAGGTAGCCGCAAAAATAATTAAAAGCATTTTCCTTTAAAAAGTTAATTTCTAAACTACTATCTAATGTAATGAATCTAACAATGGAGTGTTCGGGCCGTGATAAACCCTGGAAATCCTGTCAAGAAAGGTCACTTAAAATGGAATCATTGCACACATTAAGAAGAACATTATGGTTATGTTCTGAAATAACTGTGGCTTCGGGTTCTAAAGGCAGCTCACAGTTACCTTTTGTTACGATATTTACGTAACGTAAGCCCCACGACTTCCTAAATAAACTAGAGAACATGAAAGGTGTAACTCTAGTACCTCCCCTACTTCTAATCTGACCAAAAAAATTCTCTAAGCTGTCCTGACATAGTCGTCTTGTCTTTAGGTAAGGAACCCCTGAGTGTGACAGCAATCGCCACAATCGTCTTAAACTATTAATATTAATTAACCACCCCTTAATAAAATTGAAATTATTTGTTGTGTTGTTTCCTAACTCATCTACGACCCGAATTGTTTTTAAAACTTTTTCTGCCTCATCTAAAAACTGTTTTTGCTCTGGGGAACTTATAAAAACTTTTTTAGTGGGTACAATGGCCTCAGTGAAACTACTATTAAAAATATCGAATAATTTATTGCAAAAAGAAACGAAATCCGCGGTATTAATAAAGCTCATACTATTTGAGCTTAAGGCTCCCGAGCTGTAAAGAAAAAGCATACCTGAAGCGACCGTATTACTTCACACTTGAGACGCGAATTTAACTTTCATTTTTTGAAAGGTATTGGGGTAAATATGAGCATCGGTTAATTTATGCGCACACCGATAACTCGACTTAGAGTCCTGTTTATAAAAATGGACTATATCTGACCAACATACGCGACTATTTTTATAATTAACTTTATTTTTCATATTTTGTAAGCAGTTTCGACTACATTTTAATAAATGGGGGCTATCGTAAAAAAAACATATTTCCTTACCATTAACGTTGAAAAAAGGCCGTGACATTGAAACACCTAACAAATTGGCTAAATTTTGAAAATTGGTACTCTGGTCACAAACAAAATGGCAAGGAACTAGCCCTATATTTTGAAGTTGGGTAATGGCTTCAAGAATATATTTCTTGAGGACATCCCCTTTACATGAGCCTCTAATAAAGAAATAAGCTAAGGGGTGGGACCAAGGTTCCCCACCTATACCTTGCACCATTATGGTCATTGCAGTTGTGGCTATTCTAGATGTGCAATTTTCATCGCCATAATCTTCAAGACCTATCACCCTATCAAATTTCCTATCATACTGCAAATGACATTTCAGTGACATTTCATCACAAGAAATTGATATGAACTTTTGTTCGAAAGAAAATCTCTGACTCCTAATTTGTAAAGACTTTATGCTGCTTTGGGTACAACCTGGGAAACGAGGCCAATCTGCGACAAAATTATGCAACGTAATTTCCGAGGGAAAACTGAGCTGGTGCTTTAGGTAGCGGTAAGCGATTGAATACACCCAAAGCTAAAGTTTTAAGAAAACTATCATATCGCCGACCTTGACTTTGGCGATTACTATTAAGAAAACTACTCCTAATACAAGCACCTAACTGAGGAGGAACTTTGCTGCAAACTATCTCAAGAGGATCTGACTTTTCCCTAAATGAACTACTTCTTAACATTTCCCTACATCTTTCTAATTCAGTAGCCATTTGGACCAACTGAGCTTTTAAGCTCCTATTCTCCTGTTCTTTTTCATCTAATTTTATTTTTAAAATCCTATTCTCTTCCCTCAATTTTTTTTTTCTATCTGTCCCTGCTGTCAGACCCCTACCTGTTTGCGCGGCTTTTTCATTACTATTTAGTAGTTCCTCCTCAAGAAGTGGCAGAGGCTCTAAAATATTATCGCGGTCTTCCCTTTCTAAAAGCGGAAGCAGCTGCCTCGATGCACCGTTTGCATTTGAGGCAGATTCTTCCATTTGGGGAAAAAAATCTTCAACGCCCATTTCAATAGGTTTATCAAAAAAAGAATTTGGGGCGTTAAACATTGGCTCAATAATTAAATTTATATCCGGAACGGCTCTCGGACGCAATTTTTTAGCGTGACGCATTTCTTCAGAAAAATGCCGCTCACACGCAAAAATGTGTTTAGGTGTTTTTTCATTTTGATCTTCAAAAACACCTAAACGTTTGAAGCAACATTTACGCCTATTAAAATAAACAAAATAAAATACGAAATTTTATATAAAATCATAAAATATGTGTAATAATAATAATAATAGTGCAAAAAGTGCATATTTAATGAATATTTTAAAGTCCGATTTTTTTATAAATATCATAAATATTCAAAGTTAAATCGTTACTTTAAAATAATTTATTTAGTTAATTAACGGCAATGGCAACAAATTGACAATTAAGCTCTGAACACGTAGAGCGCGACAGACTGCAAGCGACATTTGTCAAATATTAAAATACACACGTTCTTAAAGACACAGTTATTGAGGCAGCTGCACGACTACATAACTGTGTCCATAAGAACGTGTGTATTTTAATATTTTACAGATGTCGCTTGCAGTCTGTCGCGCTCTACTTGTTCAGCACATAACACTTAAAACACACGGAAATTCAATCCAATCCGAAATTACTATTTTCATTGCACAATCGAAACACTAATTTCATCGAAATTTTTAACAAATTCACAAACACTTTTTGCACTATTTAACGTTTTTTACTCACCGTTTAAGATCCGTTGCAATGTTCGGAAAACTGAATATTCTGCCTCCCTCGCTGCAGCCAGCAACACATTTCTTCCAACTGCTGGTTGTTTTCGGCATTTTGTCTGTAAAATAAAATAAAAAAGTATTAAATAAATACAAATTTACTTAATAAAAATTAAAATATACTTACAGCTTTCAATCTGCGTGCTGTTTCGCATTCGGTATTCTTCGAAATAATGGCCGTTACAAATGGAGACAAAAAAGTGAAAAATGTCTCCATTCGAATAATAATTTGGCGGGATTTTAATCTGGTCGTCCCTCTTTTCCAATTGCTAAACGTCAAAACCTACTGAACTTTGACAGCTAATCGAGTTCAGTAGGTTTTGACGTTAAGAAATTGCGAGTTAAACATCTCTTTATCTCTGATAAAGTCCATCAAACATCCTAACTGTTGCTTGAAAAGTCGTGCTGTAACATCGCAACGATAGCTTGCTGATTGACCGCGATCCATAATTCCCCACGTATGTCATCACATCCTGGGAGTACTTCTTGTTTGGGCTGCCACACGTTGATGTCAAAAAGAACGCCGACCGATATTAGGGCGACCTCTTCGTGACTTCGTAACAAATTTCAATCTGCAATTGATCACACACATAAAGTTTTCACTGAATAATTTTCAATAATTTTTCTTTTGAATAGCCAGAATAAAAAACCAAGCGACAAAAATTGAACGATTCAAATAATTTATAAATCAAAATATTGAAAAACAAAACAAACCTAAATTGAAAAAAATTTGTATGGAAAAAAATTACTTTTGGGAATTGTCCAATTTTCCGACTTTTCCTCATGAAAAGTAAAAGGTATTTTTATTTCTAAACCTTCCCCAATTCACAATGAACAACCTCTGAAAATTTCACCAAGATTGGTACAGCCGTTCTCTTAGCGTTACTAACAAACAAACATTCATTCGTTTGTATGGGAAAAAGAAAAGGACTGATTTTAGGGGTTCTACGGCAACTATTCGAAATTTTCTTGCCGTAAGAACTATCCTTGAACCTCAACGAACATTTAGAAAAAAGAATTGGTCAAATTGGTCCATGCGTTGTTGAGTTATGCGCTTAGCAACATATTTTGCGATTAATTTTTATATGTATATGTATAAGATACACTTTTCTCCTAATTAAACTATTATTTTTTAAAGTACTACAAGTAACTCATACTGTTCTAATTACAGTTTTCCTACCAAAATATTGTAACTTTTGAAATTATTTCTACACTAAGTACTACAATAAGTATTTTGATACCATAAATTATTAATTTTTATTCAACGTACGTAATTTAAAAATTTAATTACAAACATATTTTTAAAAAGTAATATATGATCTCTATAAAATATTTATGCACACATACTATTTTTATTAATATTAAAACTTAACCAAAATTTTAATTAAAAAAATACAATTTACAAATATGTATTCATATTTTTAAACCTTTGGCTAACCTGTCTTTTTCTTGAAAAACTTGAAAACTTCTTTATTTTTTGCATTTTCGCTAAATTATACAAAACACTAAATTAAACACTCAGAATCTTCCAGCTTAAGTCACTAACATCGGTATTTTTGGCAGCTAAAATTGGGCGTGCAAGGCATCGTACTATGTAGTTACGATAATTTGGCCAATGTTCGGATAAACATTCGTGATGAGTTCATCTTTCGTTGAAGTGAATTGACAAATCAATTTTATTGTTGGTGGTGTTTCCACTGCATGTACTGTATTCTCCGGGTTAAAATACATTCTTTGGTCTTCTCCAAATGAATTGCGAGATGCACAACAGTCGGAAAACGTTCATGAATTGCAAAAATAAATATTCTGCAAAGCGCTTCATTGCAGTTCACGTATCGACCCATTTGCTACTTGCTGATCTCATCTCGTTCAAGGCCAATAAGCGCCATGTTGCTTCCTTTGGTGATGTACTTGCAAACGTATTTGATCGATTTCACCAAACTGCAATACTCAAAATTGATATGAATTTTAAATATGAATTTGACAACAGTAGCGAATATGGTACGATCCATGTTTTGCAACTTCGATATTTACTCCTCTAAATTGAATGTTGAATGTTCGCCATTGTCGTCTGGCGGCGACGCCGGTACAATGGATTTCCATCATTTCCAGTTTGCGTTTCGAAAGCATACCCAACGATTGGAATTTAAGTGTGCTCTGCCCAATCCATAAAAAAGGAGACCCCACAATCTGCGCCAACTACCGTGGGATTAGCCTCCTCAACATCGCATATAAGGTTCTATCGATGGTATTGCGTGAAAGATTAAAGCCCACCGTCAACAAACTGATTGGACCTTATCAGTGTGGCTTTAGACCTGGAAAATCAACAACCGACCAGATATTCACCATGCGCAAAATCTTGGAAAAGACCCGTGAAAGGAGAGTCGACATCGTCGATTTCAAAGCTGCTTTCGACAGCACAAAAAGGACCTGCCTTTATGCCGCGATGTCTGAATTTGGTATCCCCGCAAAACTAATATGCCTATGTAAACTGACGTTGAGCAACACCAAAAGCTCCGTCAGGATCGGGAAGGACCTCTCCGAGCTGTTCGATACCAAACGAGGTTTCAGACAAGGCGACTCCCTATCGTACGACTTCTTCAACCTGCTTCTGGAGAAAATAGTTCGAGCTGCAGGACTAAATAGAGAAGGTATCATCTTCTAAAAGAGTGTACAGCTGCTGGCGTATGCCGATGATATTGATATCATTGGCCTTAACACCCGCGCCGTTAGTTCTCCTTTCTCCAGACTGGACAAGGAAGCAAAACAAATGGGTTTGGCAGTAAACGAGGGCAAGACGAAATATCTGCTGTCATCAAATAAACTGTCGTCGCACTCGCGACTTGGCTCTCACGTCACTGTTGCCAGTCATAACTTTGAAGTTGTAGATAATTTCGTCTATTTAGGAACCAGTATTAACAGCACCAACAATGTCAGCCTGGAGATCCAACGCAAGATTGCTCTTGCCAACAGGTGCTACTTCGAACTGAGTAGGCAATTGAAAAGTAAAGTCCTTTCTTGACGAACAAAAGCGAAACTCTATAAGTCACTCATAATTCCCGTCCTGCTATATGGTGCAGAGGCTTTGACGATGACAGCAACCGATGAGTCGACGTTGCGAGTTTTCGAGAGAAAGGTTCTGCGAAAGATTTATGGTCCTTTGCGCATTGGCCACGTCGAATATCGCATTCGATGGAACGATGAGCTGTACGAGATATACGACAACATTGACATAGTTCAGCGAATTAAAAGACAGCGGCTACGCTGCTAGGTAATGTTGTCCGGATGGACGGAAACACTCCAGCTCTGAAAGTATTCGACGCAGTAGCCGTGGGGGGAACCAGAGGAAGAGGAAGACCTCCACTCCGTTGGAAGGACCAAGTGGAGAAGGACCTGGCTATGCTTGGAATATCCAATTGGCGCCACGTAGCGAAAAGAAGAAACGACTGGCGCGCTGTTGTTAACTGGCTATAATCGAATGTAATTGCACAATCTACTGCTAAAAGACAGATACTACACTTAAGAAAACACAGACTTGATCGTTATTTTTAAACTTTGCATTGTTCTGTACAATGCTTCAGGAATTTTTATCAGCTATTATGCACTCATCTCAAATTATGCAGGGGTGTTGTGGAATCCCAAACAGAATTGCTTAGCTGTCTGAATTGCAAACCAATTCTTATTATCTATGGTGTCTGTAATATAATAATAGTATATTGGAACGAAAAGAAATCTAAAAAAATGCTCAATATGATTCTTGTTTTGCCGAGATAAATTTTAAATCCGGGTGACTGTGTGTCCGTGAAGGCAATAAATTGTATATCTTACCGCGCGATTCTGTACAATAAATGATTTATTTTGAACCTTTTCGTGTTTGAGTTGCTAACAAAATATAAAAAAAACGACAATCGATTAATATCTATGATGATCTCTATGCAGTACACTCAAAATGGCAGACCAGAGTTCTTTTTAGGTTTGTCACCTGCTAACTATCAGGTCTCAAATTTGAAGCAATATTTTGAGACTAACGCTAGAGACTGTTTAGTGAATAGTAACTAGTCACAAATTGAGACTTTACCTCAAAATGTCTCAAATAGAGACTAGAGACTGGTTACAGAATCCCGCTATTAATGTTACTTTACCGCAAAGTAGGAAGGTATTGCCGATGTGCGTAATCGGACTACTGTCTTGAACCGCTACTCAACTTAAATTTATAAATTGCCATAACTAAGGACTAAATCGCAGTACTTAGGCACAACTGAACCCTATTACACAGTGTATAAAACATACTACCATAGTTGATTTGGCTAAAGTGGTTTGGTACATACAACACGCTCACTTTTAAAAGGTTTAGTCATAACAATACACTGTTATGAGTAAAACACGTTCACTTATTTTCATAGGACAAAAGTGAGAATTACAAACTACAGGGAAGCTACTCAAAATTATTTTTTTTCTGGTACCTAAGTACTATGAACAATGAAATATTATAAAAACGAAACATTTTTTTTTAATTTTTTGGAAATTAGTGTTTTTGTTATAGTGTTTTGGGAGGTCGAGTTATAAATTAATTGTTTTACTAAACTACAGGGTTTCTTCTTATCATATTGTTTGAGTAGGTGCCCACTTCACTTTACGCTTATGACACTTACCACTTTCTTTCACTCACTCATTTTTGAAGTAAAAACGCCCGGCCTACAAAACTTTAGGTTATTGATTTATATTCAAATATTTTGATATATACAACGATTAACAAGAAAAAACGTTATCTTCGGCTGTCCCGAAGCTAATATACCCTTCACAGGTGCATTTCTTTTAGTAACTATGTGTTCAGTTTGTGTGGAAGCTATATACGTCTGCTATAGTTATCCGATCTGAACAATTTATTCGGAGATTACATTGTTGCCTTAGCAAATAAACTGTACCAAGCTTGGTGAAGATACATTGCCAAATGTGAAAATTTTCCATACAAGAACTTGATTCCGATCGTTCAGTTTGTATGGTAGCTATATGCTATAGTTAACCGATCTGACCAATTTCTTCGGAGATTACATTGTTGCCTTAGAGAATAATCTATACCAATTTTGGTGAAGATACATTTGTCAAATGTGAAAGTTTTCCATACAAGAACTTGATTCCGATCGTTCAGTTTGTATGGTAGCTATATGCTATAGTTAACCGATCTGAACAATTTCTTCGGAGATTACATTGTTGCCTTAGAAATTAATCTATACCAAATTTGGTGAAGTTACATTGTCAAATGTGAAAGTTTTCCATACAAGAACTTGATTCCGATCGTTCAGTTTATTTGGCAGCTATATGCTATAGTGGTCCGATATCAACCGTTCCGACAAGTGAGCAGCTTCTTGATCAGAAAATGACGTTTGCAAAATTTCCAAAGGATATCTTAAAAACTGAGGGACTAGCTTGTATATATACAGACAGACAGACAGACGGACATGGCTAAATCGATTCAGCTCAACATACTGATCATTTATATACATACTTTATAGCGTCTCCGACGCTTCTTTCTGGGTGTTACAAACATCGTGACAAACTTAATATACCCTGTTCAGGGTATAAAAATAACAAACTCGGTTTAATAAGCTGGTGGTAAATAGTAAATACGGTAGGCGAGGATCGAAAAGGCTACGTGCAGACTTCGAGTGCTGACCAAAAAAGAACTGAGGTGTTGAGATGATGACCCTTTTTGTTGACTGGCACCCAGTGTGGTGTATGTTTGCGTGTGTGGATGTGGGGTGCTTTCGCGTGTGGGGAGTGTTGATGTGTGGGTCCTGTTGGTATGTGGTTTCTGTATGTGTGGTGTAATGGAGTGTTGGCAGTGATGTGTCTTCGTGTTTGGCTGTGTTGAGGTGGTGGCTTATCTCATTTAGCCATCCCGGCCGCATAGGCGAATATTCAGCCTAGCAGTCGCTGGAGTTGTTGAATTGTTGCCACTACGTTGCTAAGCCAGTGGCCTCAGTGGTGTGGCGATGTTGTGGCCTATTCGAATCGTTCAATCGACATAGAGGGCATCGGAGGCGACGCGGTTCGGCTTGGGCCGATGGCGTTGATGGGACTGCTCGTAGGCAACTACCAGAAACGGTGGTCGATGCAGTAGCATTGGTTGGGCGGGGCGTAGGAATAGGCCCAGTACATGCCACGTTGGTGTTGGTATGGTAGGCATGTCCACGTCCATATTGATCTCTGTAAAAAATGGGATTTGAATATGCCACGTTCTGTGGGAGGTGGGTCGTCATATTGACCGATCATTTCTGTAATATTTTTGTTATTTTTTAACAGTTTGTTGCGGTTTGCGGTTTCATTGATTTATTTGAATTGATTTTCGTTGGTGTTTCGTAATTATGTTCGGATTGTTTACTATCGCATTTTCGCTACTATCCGCGGTTGGTAGAAAGCATAATTTAACCAGCGGTCTGGTTAGTATTCCGCTTTGAGTACGGAGATCAACCAACTCGCCACTCGGTAGGTGGGAGACAATCTTCGTTAATAAGTACACAATCTAAAAGTTTTGGCGCATTTTCTTATGTTTTCCATCGATACCTTTTGTGGAGGTCCTTTCAGGTGTGGCCAGAATGGGAATGCTTTTGAGAAAGTGCCCTTGGGTTAGGGCTGTGAGATCTGCGAGAGTGTTGTTAGGGGCCGTGAATTGAGAACGGCTTCAATGCGTGTCGTAAATTTTTCGTAATTAAATTTGTAGTTTCCAGCTACTTTTTTTAAGTGGGATTTGAAGCTTTTTACAGCTGATTCCCATAAACCACCCATATGAGAAGCTCTTGGGGGGTTAAGTAAGGTTAGATTAAATGGCTGATCAGAGATCATACGTAGACTAATAATGTAGTCCTTTGTGATTCCATTGAAAAAGAACTCCAGTGTTCGGACGTACAGATTGGCGAAGCGCCTTGTATCCAATACATAATTACACAGACGCTTAACTTCAACACCCTCCAGTTCGGTGGGATGTCCGAAGGTATGCCCCCCCAAATGTCTAAGTCTTGACCTCCCAAACGTGGGACAGTCAAGAAGGAAGTGCTGGCTTGTTTCTACCGCATCTTCTTCCAAACAGCTTCTACAGTCGGCATACGGTAAGATACCTATTTTTTCCGCTTGTATGCCAATAGGGCAGAGGCCACTACTAATGAGAGGTTAGCCTTACTGAGAGCCGATTAGATCTCCTGCAATCTATCCTGGTCCAGAAGACTGTTGCGACCGCACAAGTACCGATGCTGGCCCAGCGTTGGACAAGCAACCGCGTGGCCCAGCTATCTAATAGTAGAACACAAGAGTATACAAGAGCGCTGACCCGTTCCCATTCTACACATAATGATTCTAGGGTGCCCTTCCTTGCTAGCTCATTAGTTTTGCAATTACCTGCGATTCCGTTGTGACCCGGCACCTATACCAGTCTAATCACAAAAACTCTAACTCTTCTTCGACCAACCCTGAACGCAGGGTGAATTAGTTCAAGGCTAGTATTGCTGCTCTGCTATCTGAATGAATGGTCACTTCTCTGAAGGTGGATGCACTCCGTAGCAGCAAATCTGCTGCTACCTTGATGGCTGCAACCTCAGCCTGGAATACACTGCAGTAGTCGGGAAGCCTGAAACAGGAGTTGACAGAGAGCTCCCGGCAGTAAACCCCTCCACCAACCTTCCTCCCAAGCTTTGACCCAACCTTGAAGAAGCTTGCTGCCCCTCTCCTCCAGCGGCTTCTTCCCACCCATATCTCACTCTTCGGATATGGGCAGAGAAGGAGCCGCCAGAGATCAACATGGCGACTCCATGATCCAGATGATCCGGTATGCAGTCAAAGCTTGTGAGGCTATCCGAATATCCAGATACGCGTTCCTTTAAGAATCCAGATTCTCTAAGTCTGATAGCCACCTTCGCCGCTATGCATCTTCCGGTAATGTCCACCGGCGTTATGTTCAAAATTGCGTTAAGTGCCATGGTTGGGGTGGATCTTAATGCACCGCATCTGCTGATTAGCGCACCCCGTTGAACGCTTTCAAGTTTCTTGGCAAGTGTGGTCTTCTCTAAAGCCATCCACTACATGAAGACACCATAGAACAAGATGGGCTTGACAATGGGGCCTACAGCAGAGTAGGGCAAGAGATGTCTTTTTTGCTCTCTCCTCGATATTCGGCTTCTATTAAACCTTCTTATCCAGGATGAACCCTAAATAATTCACTGTATCCACCGGTTGCAGGCAAATACCTCCCACTTGCGGCAACGGTGCCACCGGGCTCTTATATTTTCTGCTGAATAAAACCATTTCTGTTTTATTTGGGTTAATGGCGAGTCCACTTCCGGTCGCCCATTTTGTTACAACGCTGAGATATCCCTGCGTCAACTCGTACACGGTTCTAAGGAACTTCCTTTGACCATAAGTGCTACATCGTCTACACAGGCAATCACCCGACAGCCGCGATCCTCTAGTTTTTGAGCAATTCGTCAACGACTAGGATCCATAGAAGATGAGAGAGAACCCCACCCTGTGGTGTTCCCCTACTCACACTTCGCCTCGCACGCGCGCTGCCTCATTCTGTTTCGAGACCTCTGTCGCACAGAAGACTGAGAATGAGGTGCTTGAGGTTCGATTCAACCCCAAGACCGTCAAGAGCAGCTACTACTGCCTACTTCACCACCGTCAAACATGAAGCTTAAACTTTTTAGGCACGACACTTAAAATCATCGCCAGCACCCCAGACTTTGATGATTTCCAGAGACTACAGATGATACAGGCCATGCTCGTTGACTCCAATAACAAACAGTATAGGATAAATACTCGTATTCAACAGAAGATTTTAGAAATAACAGAAAAATAAATAAAATGATTCCTACAACTAGAAAAGAAAAAATAGATACACATCACTTATACAAAATAATGTTAGCAAGAAATAGAATAATAACTCTCGAGTTACAAGCTGTCACAATTTCTATAACATTAGCCAAACTTAATTTAATTAGCCCTGTACTACTAGACAATAATGATTTAAATACACTTATCGACGAGCACTCTACCAACGTAACTATAATAGAAATATTAGGAATGTCTAGAATTAAGGTTTTACAAAATAGTGACAATTTGTATTTTGTTCTAATTTATGGTTTTCTAAAGAATTATGTAAATTAAAAAATAGAAAATCTCGTGCTTTTAAACTTTTTAAAAAAACTGGTTTAGTTGCTAACTATTCAAAATATTCTAAATTGCGTCGACAATTTACTGAACTTAACAAAATATGATATAGTAATTATATAAATAAAGTAAAAAATAATATTATTAATCCAAAATTGTTTTATGGTTTGTCAACTCCAAACGCAGGATTTCTAATTTTCCGTCCGCTATGAAATATAAGTCTAGTATGTCCAGTGACAATCACACCATTTCTAATATGTTCGCTGAATTCTTTAGGTCCAATTACTCTTCAAAATCTCCACAAAATGTTCCGCATCAGCACAAGTTAACGCACCTACCATTTCCGAAGCAGACGTCTTAAATCAGTTAAATATGTTAGAACAATCATACAATTAAAATATCCTATACCTAAGATAGTTTGTAAGAAATTTAGCTTATTCGCCGTTTCGCACCAAGGACGAGTACTACATTTTGGAGAAACCAATACCGTTGCTGAATGCGGAAATAATGCGTACGCCGTGAAATGCGAAAAATCTACGTTTGCTATATTTTGCAAAACACTAAAAACTACCACTTGCGGTCAACAGCTCATTATGGGAACAGTGGCGAACTGCTCTACTTCCACCAATCATAATAAGGGCATTAACGAAATTGACGATGGCATTGTTATAATTAATAATATCACGGCTGAAATAGGGGATCACCTTCGAAATATCAAAACCGTCAGCGGTACCTACTTGTTGACTTTTGCTCAGTCAGTAAATAACTAAATAACAGTAACTGAATACCGCAATCGAAACAACGCTTTTTCTCGTACACCTTTAACTCCAACAGCACAGAAAATCAATCTTTTGGGTCATCTAGACACTTTGAGCCTAAACTATCTTCAAGAAAAGAATGTGGAAAATGTGAATTATATTGGCGCTCTTCAAGAAGAAGTCAACTCTAAGACAATGGTTTTTATAGTTATAATAACGACAGTCATTATCCTAGTATTGTTGCGGTTTGCTTTCATAATATACAAAAAACATACTGCTAAAAAGGCAATAGATGTATTGGTAAAAAAGGTAACTGAAAGCATCGCGGACGATGCTCACTTAGGAAGAGAGGAGTTAACCCTAACATCCGACAATGCAGAACATAGTAACCCGACCCCAACAGCGAAAACCGTCGGATTTGCTGATTCAACATACTCCCAACGTCTACGACAGGTAGCCACAGGTAGAGCAACGACGGTAGTGTAGGTAAAGCTATAGTTGTAAGTGAATTGTAAGTTCAGTTTTAACATAGACTCAATAAAGAGAGCACGAATAATTAAATAACTCACACATACGATTTTGTTATCACAAGTAATATCGAAGTAGAGATAAATATCACATAAAATAGCTTATATACGCCAGTTTAATGTAAGGAGCATTAAATCTGGCTGAAGCGTGGGTCCTGTAAATAAAATTTCATTCCGAGAATTCCCCGAACTTGAGGATTTTGATGCGTTAAAAACAACTCTTGCCTTTGTGGTTTTTTGTCTGGCTTTATTACTGCAATATGTGGCAGGTAAAAAGAATAATATTCACTTTTTAGAATTTTTATTAAAAATCTACAGTATATTGGAACGAAAAGAAATCTAAAAAAATTCTCAATATGATTCTTGTTTTGCCGAGATAAATTTTAAATCCGGGTGACTGTGTGTCCGCACAACCCTATGCAGGGGATGTCTCGCCTTCTCACTTTAGCTCACCTTCGAACGGATGTTCTTAGGCTAACCAGAGGATACTTGGTCAAAGACCGGAAGTCGTGAGCTGCTTGAGTCATATGTAAAAGAATCGTTTCTGGCCACTCCCAAGTGAATGGCGATCAGAGAACTTTCCTCACTTGCGTGAACTTCTACACATGACCCCATCCTCCCCTGCATAGGGTTGTGCGCTGGGTTTGGGACCCGCCACGTAAAAAGCCTACCCCAATGAACAGTAACAACCAGCCTCGGATGGGAGACCCCCCTTTTGATGACGACCACGGCAAACGAAATAAGGACTACGATTTAAGGGCATGCACCTGGAATGTCCGGTCCCTTAATTGGGAGGGTGCCGCTGCCCAGCTGGTTGATGTCCTCGTGAAAATAAAGGCTGACATCACCGCCGTCCAAGAAATGCGATTGACGGGACAAGGACAAAGACGAGTAGGTCCTTGTGACATTTACTACAGTGGCCATATAAAGGAGCGCAAGTTTGGTGTGGGATTCGTGGTGGGAGAGAGACTCCGTCGCCGAGTACTATCATTCACTCCGGTGAATGAACGTCTAGCCACAATCCGCATCAAAGCGAGGTTCTTCAACATATCGCTGATCTGCGCCCACGCTCCGACGGATGAGAAGGACGATGTGACCAAAGATGCCTTTTATGAGTGCTTGGAACGCACTTATGAGAGATGCCCCCGCCACGATGTCAAAATCGTGCTTGGCGACTTTAACGCCAGGGTGGGCAAAGAAGGTATCTTTGGCACTATGGTCGGTAAATTCAGCCTCCACGAGGAAACATCCCCAAATGGGTTGAGGCTGATCGACTTCGCCGAGGCCCGAAATATGGTTATCTGTAGTACTAGATTCCAGCACAAAAAATTCATCAAGCTACCTGGCTGTCTCCGGATCGAAAAACTACCAACCAGATCGATCATGTTGTGATAGACGGAAGACACGTCTCCAGTGTTTTAGATGTGCGTGCGCTCCGAGGACCTAACATCGACTCGGACCACTATCTTGTTGCAGCCAAGATTCGCACCCGCCTCTGTGCAGCAAAAAACGCACGCCAACAAACACAAGGAAGGTTCGACGTCGAAAAGCTGCAATCACAACAGACTGCCGAACGATTTTCTACTCGGCTTGCACTCCTGCTCTCTGAGAGCACTCATCAACAACTCGGTATAAAGGGAACTGTGGGACGGCATTTCAAACTCCTTACGTACAGCTGCATCCGAAACCCTTGGTTTCGGAAAGTGCAAAGAACAACTGGTACGACGAGGAGTGCCGCGCCGCAGCGGAGAGAAAACAGGCTGCCTACCTCGCAACGTTACGATCGACCACAACACGTGCGGGATGGGATAGATACCGAGAATTGAAGAGGAAGCGAGACGCATCTGCAGACAGAAAAAGAAAGAGGCCGAAATGCGTGAGTATGAAGAGCTTGATAAGCTGGCCGACAGGGGTAATGCTCGAAAATTCTACGAAAAAATGCGGCGGCTTACAGAAGGTTTCAAGACCGGAGCATACTCTTGTAGAACCCCCATCTAGTGTCCGATGCCCAGAGCATACTTAAATTATGGAGGGAACACTTCTCCAGCCTGCTGAATGGCAGAGAATGCACAACGCCAGGAGAAGGCGAACCCGATTCCCCAATCGATGACGATGGAGCAGACGTCCCATTGCCCGACCATGAAGAAGTTCGAATAGCAATTACCCGCCTGAAGAACAACAAAGCGGCGGGTGCCGATGGATTACCGGCCGAGCTATTCAAACACGGCGGCGAAGAACTGCGTTTAAATGAGTTAAGCCTCCGCCACTCTATCTGGGAAAAACTGGCGCGCCCTAGCACAACTCAACTCCCCTGAGACGAACACCACACTTAACATCGGAAAACAACATGCACTAATACAACACACCGGGTGACAAATTGCATTTCACCACAGCAGGATGACAACTATCTAACTAACAAAAAGGATTGGATCATCGCTGCTTCACACTCACTCGCTAAGACTTTCAAATAGAAACGTTGCAACAACTCGGTTCCTGTGCGCTGAAATCATTTTTCAAATATTCGTTTTTCGCAACAACCGCTCGACCACGATCTGCATCAATTCGACCACCAACGCCGGCAAGTTGGAATGGGACTTTCGCCGCCCTATTCGTCGACATTTAATTTTAATTATCTTCATCATTGTTTGTTTCATTGATTAAATGATATGGTGAAAAAGCAAACAAAATTGACTTTTATTTTAATTAAGACAGATCTGTGTACTAATTTATTCATGGTCCTTCGAGCCTAAAAGACAGGCACCTTAAATTAACATAAATTAACAGCCACAAAACGAACCACAAAAAATAAAATTAAACAATATCCAGTGCAGTGCGGTAGAAGTGCAGAAGTGCAAATATATAAAACAAACAAAAAAATCTAGTGCAGTGACCCAAACAAAACAAAGTACTGTGACAGGGGAGAAAAAAAAACAGAACAAAAGCATATATACTTACAAATGTATATAAAGAACATATGTATGTACCTGTATCAGTGAGGTGACAAAACTGTAAACAAAAACAAAGTGGTTTTCAAAAATTAAACCACCAAACAAGAAAGCAACAAATCACAAATAAAAAACAAAAACAAAGTGCATTTAAAAGACTAAGCTACCGAGCAGTTTAAGAAAACAAAAACACGGTGCAGTGACAAAAATAATAAATGTTCAAACATAAGACACAAAACAAAAAATCAAGTGTGGTGGCTCAGCAGAAATATATATGCAATAACAAAAACTGCGGTGATAAAATATAAACTTATAGAAACAAAATATACAAAACTTTACAAACACAAAAAACATTAAACCGGGCACGAAAAGGGAAAGCACCTAAACGATAACACAAACATAAATGCAATAAACAAACAGGCGCAAATTAAAAAAAAAAAACACAACAGGTCGAACCATCTGGGTGAAGCGGAGGAACAAAATTGGCGGGAGAAACATACATACGTACAGGCGCCCTTTACATACAAAAAGGATACCAAGTGAGCGTATTAAGTCCATTAATATAAAATATACTCACATGAATACATAAATACAAATACCTATTTATTCGATGCCTATACTGCGTGTATTCAAACACACTTTTTAACAAAAAAAAATTAACTTGCAATATTTCCAAAATACTTCTTATGTTTGACAAAAGCAATAAGCATGTTTGCATAAGCAAGGGCATAAACATATAATAGAATTATAACATAAGAAACAAAACAAGAGAGGCAAAAAATAAAACATAATACATACTCGTATAAGTAAGCACTTTTAGCTTTCGTCAATTCCATCTCCGCGCTCTCTTCTCAGAGCGAACATACATATATACAAATATTTGTACATATAATCATACGGCAAAGAATCTGCCTGTGACACTAAACAAAATATCAATATATTACATATTAACACATAAACATTGGTACACACAAATATTCAAAGTCCACATTGGCATCTATCCGGCAATACCTCTTGTTCTTTGCCAAACAAAAACAAGCAGGATTGCATACAAAAAGCAAATTGATCTCTCTAACGAGCTCTCAATTGCTTAAGAACAAAAACATAATTATAAACACATACAAACAAATACTAATGTAAAAAGCGTATTGATCTCTTCAACGAGCTCTCAATCGCACAAAACATAAGTCCGAGTATTAGGGTGTACCTAAATACAAAATATTCGGACATTAAATATTTTAATATATAAAAAACGCGGTCGAATAGTAATTAACCATTCAAAATAAAATATAAATAAAAATAATACCATAAATAAAAGAAAAAAAACCAACGATATTAATAAAATATACGTTTGTACCGAAATAATAAACTCTTATTTACATAAAAGAGTATTCGGTTTCAAATCATACTATATTCCTATTAAAATCAGTCTACACTGAGAAAATTTTAATTAATTGAATAATTTTTATTGGAGAAATAGAAAAGATGAATGACGATATAAGTCAAATTACACTTGCAGGAGCTACACGCTCAAAACAGGTTGCTAAATTTGTTTCACAAAGTGAAAGTTTAATAAGATACTGCACTCGGTTTTCATCTTCACCGGTTCAAGATAACTCTGAATCCGCATTAGAAATAAAGAAGGAAAATCTCGATAATTTTTGGACTCGTCTCCAAGTGGCTCATGACGCCATAGTAGGTTCTGACGATTCAGACCTATCACAAACTTTGAAACAATCGGCTTACGTGATATATGAAAACTGCTTAGACTAATTTGAAGAAACGAAAGCTATGATCTCCGATCAATTGAAGCTACTAAAAGCAATTGCACCTACTCCCCACAGTAGAGTAGAGCTACCACAAATGCAACAATATCAAGAGGCAAGTTCAGGCATCCAACACGAGGTGCCCGCATGTGACACAGAAACATTTTATAGAGGTTATGAAGAATGGCCGTCCTTCCGGGACATGTTCACGGCCGTGTTCATAAACCGTCCTCAATTATCACATGCGCAAAAATTGTATCACCTTAGATACAAAACTAAAGGTCAGGCAGGCGAAATAGTCAAACAGTTCGCATTAAATGACGACAATTTCAATTTGGCTTGGGAAGCTCTACAAGCTAGATATGAAAACGACAGAATACTGGTCGATAAGCAAGTAACGACACTAATGAACTTGTCAAAAATTAAGAAAGAAACAAGTGTAGAATTTATCAAACTAGAATCCACTGTTTCAAATTGTTTGTCGATTCTATCGACACTAAATATTCCCACAGACAGCTGGGACCCAATTCTGGTAAATATTTGCACCGCCGCATTACCAGAAAAGTCGTTACTTCTATGGGAGCAATCGCTCTCATCACGTGGTGCCCAACGTGGCAACAAATGAAAGATTTTCTCACCACCCAATATGAAATTGCGGAAAGGTTAGAAGAAAAAATATTCAAAACAAAGATCATTAAACACGACCAAAATAGAAGCTTCAATAGACCCCAAGCTAGAAGCAATAAAAATTTAAACAAAAGCTTTCACAAAACGCACTCGTTCATATCCGAACAGAAAAAACACACGTCATGCGAACTATGCACAAGAGGGCATAAGCTTCAAACTTGCGAGAAGTTTAAAAAATTAAATATTAACGAAAGGAACAACTTTGTCAGATCAAAAAGACTCTGTACAAACTGCTTATCCCAAACACACAATCTTAAAAATTGCAAAAGCAAATATAATTGCTTCTATTGTCACAAAAGACACAACTCAATGCTTCATTACAGCAGATATTCTATCCCACCCCTAAGAAGCGCTTATACACAAAGAACCCCGGGTATACTTGCAAAAACAAATCCCGAAAACCAAAATTTGAAAAATTGCCAAGAGACACTATGTTGCTCAAAGGCACAAAAAGTTCAAACGCTGCACAGCGAAATACAAAGTGGACTCGTTGCAGAACCAGTTTCCAACAGACCAACTCAAGTTGAGGACAAATACCTTAATTCAAAATTAAGGAAATTGCAAAAGTTGAGGAAACTTCCAACAACAAACAAAATTATAAAAGATCAGTATTGTGAGCACTTCTCTAAAGCCGCAACTACTCGATCAAATAATGGCCGGTATGTCGTACGACAACCAATAGAGCCCCAATTTTCTAATACCCCAAATAAAGGTAGAAAAACCAAAGTCAGAATTCAATCTGACAATAATAAATATTCAAATATCTGTCACTTTTCGACCCCCCAGGGTGGCCTTCGCCACTTATGATTACTGACGCAACATTTAGTCGAATCAGCTATACAAAGCATCAAATTAATTGCGAAGAACTTTCCATTCACTGCCATTCTCTCGCAAGATCCCTCGAATCCCATAGTCCTAACTGAAGGGCTATGGAGTACCCATTCTGGCCACATCTGAGCCAGGCGTGGAGTTACCAGCCTTCATAAGCCGATAACGCAGAAAAGGCAAATAATAAAAAACTAGTTTAACAAGCCGATAGTACAGAGATTTGAAATAAGAACACAAATATAAACCTATCAAAGAAACAACCGCAAATATAACAACTATGAAAAGCATTTACAAACTCATAAATCCGTAAAATATACATAGTTTCTTTATGTACGCACGTAAAAGCATAAGTATGTTTAAAATCAAAGCCGTTTTAGCATTCACAGGTATTCTGCGCCCTCGGGTACACTACCAGAAGTACTCCGCTCTACATGCAATCTCATATATTGCACATACGTGTAATACTAGGCAAAATATTTGCCTAGGGGGCCCAGTATGTTTAAATGAGTTAAGCCTCCGCCACTCTATCTGGGAAAAGCTGGCGCGCCCTAGCACAACTCAACTCCCCTGAGACGAACACCACACTTAACATCGGAAAACAACATGCACTAATACAACACACCGGGGGACAAATTGCATTTCACCACAGCAGGATGACAACTATCTAACTAACAAAAGGATTGGATCATCGCTGCTTTACACTCACTCGCTAAAACTTTCAAATAGAAACGTTGCAACAACTCGGTTCCTGTGCGCTGAAATCATTTTTCAAATATTCGTTTTTCGCAACAACCGCTCGACCACGATCTGCATCAATTCGACCACCAACGCCGGCAAGTTGGAATTGGATTCTCGCCGCCCTATTCGTCGACATTTAATTTTAATTAGCTTCATCATTTATTATTTCATTTATTAAATGATATGGTGAAAAAGCAAACAAAATTGACTTTTATTTTAATTAAGACAGTTCTGTGTACTAGTTTATTCAAACTGATAAGGAGCATGCATCAGCTTCTTTGTAAAATATGGTCGGACGAAAGCATGCCCAACGATTGGAATTTAAGTGTGCTATGCCCAATCCATAAAAAAGGAGACCCCACAATCTGCGCCAACTACCGTGGGATTAGCCTCCTCAACATCGCATATAAGGTTCTATCGAGCGTACTGTGTGAAAGATTAAAGCCCACCGTCAACAAACTGATTGGACCTTATCAGTGTGGCTTTAGACCTGGAAAGTCAACAACCGAGCAGATATTCACCATGCGCCAAATCTTGGAAAAGACCCGTGAAAGGAGAGTCGACACACACCACCTATTCGTCGATTTCAAAGCTGCTTTCGACAGCACGAAAAGGAGCTGCCTCTATGCCGCGATGTCTGAATTTGGTATCCCCGCAAAACTAATACGGCTGTGTAAACTGACGCTGAGAAACACGAAGAGCTCCGTCAGAATCGGGAAGGACCTCTCCGAGCCGTTCGATACCAAACGAGGTTTCAGACAAGGCGATTCCCTATCGTGTGACTTTTTCAACCTGCTTCTGGAGAAAATAGTTCGAGCTGCAGAACTTAGTAGAGAAGGTACCATCTTTTATAAGAGTGTACAGCTGCTGGCGTATGCTGATGATATTTATATCATCGGCCTTAACACCCGCGCCGTTAGTTCTGCTTTCTCCAGACTAGACAAGGAAGCAAAACAAATGGGTTTGGCAGTGAACGAGGGCAAGACGAAATATCTCCTGTCATCAAACAAACAGTCGTCGCACTCGCGACTTGGCACTCACGTCACTGTTGACAGTCATAACTTTGAAGTTGTAGATAATTTCGTCTATTTAGGAACCAGTATTAACACCACCAACAATGTCAGCCTGGAAATCCAACGCAGGATTGCTCTTGCCAACAGGTGCTACTTCGGACTGAGTAGGCAATTGAAAAGTAAAGTCCTCTTTCGACGAACAAAAGCGAAACTCTATAAGTCGCTCATAATTCCCGTCCTGCTATATGGTGCAGAGGCTTGGACGATGTCAACAACTGATGAGTCGACGTTGCGAGTTTTCGAGAGAAAAGTTCTGCGAAAGATTTATGGTCCTTTGCGCGTTGGCCACGGCGAATATCGCATTCGATGGAACGATGAGCTGTACGAGATATACGACGACATTGACATAGTTCAGCGAATTAAAAGACAGCGGCTACGCTGGCTAGGTCATGTTGTCCGAATGGACGAAAACACTCCAGCTCTGAAAGTATTCGACGCTGTACCCGCCGGGGGAAGCAGAGGAAGAGGAAGACCTCCACTCCGTTGGAAGGACCAAGTGGAGAAGGACCTGGCTACGCTTGGAATATCCAATTGGCGCCACGTAGCGAAAAGGAGAAACGACTGGCGCGCTGTTGTTAACTCGGCTATAATCGCGTAAGCGGTGTCTACGCCAATTAAGAAGAAGACTGTGTGTCCGTGAAGACAATAACTTGAGTAAGCATTAATATATATTAATGTAACTTTTACGCAAAGTAGGTAGGTATTGCAGATGTGCGTAATCCGCCTTCTGACTAAATCGCAGTACTTAGGCACAACTGGACCCTATTACACAGGGTATAAAAAATGCTACCATAGTTGATTTGGCTAAAGTGGTTTGGAACATACAACAAACCATTTGGCGTCGGGATCACGCTCACTTTTAAAAATTTTAGTCGCAACAATACACTGTTATGAATAAAACACGGTCACTTATTTTCATAGAATAAAAATGAGAATTACAAACTACAGCGAAGCCACTCAAAATTAATTTTTTCTAGTACCTAAGTAACCGTACTACAATAAACTCATTACATTATTGACATTCAGCCCGGTATATTGTCACACATGTAGTCGGAACTTAGACTTCGTTCACTACGCACGTCCTTATTCTCGAAATTGCAACAGGCGTTTTGTGTTGCGTGAAGGGAATTCTGGAAAATATTTGTTATGGATTTGGATAGGGATTAATTCAGTTTTTCAGAAAAACAATGAAATATAAAAAAAAGGAAACAATTTTTTTTTTCATTTTTTAGAAATTAGTGTTTTTGTTGTAGTGTCTTGGGAGGTCGAGTTATGAATTAATTTTTTTACTAAACTACAGGGTTTCTTCTTACGTGCCCACTTCACTTTACATGACACTTACCACTTTCTTTCACTCACTCATTTTTGAAGTAAAAACGCCCGGCCTACACAATTTTAGATTATTGGTTTATATTCAAATATTTTGATATACTTATATAACGACTAAAAATAACAAACTCGGTTTAATAAACGGGGGGCCTTTTCTGTAACTCGATTCGAAAATGTATTTTATTCGAAATTCGGATCTACTTTATCATTATGCTAAAATTGTGCCACCCTGTGCCAGAACAAATACGTACAATTTTCGTTTTTGATTTCTACAACTCAAAAGCTGACGAATATTTTATTCGAAAATTGGCTTGAAAATCCGAAAATCGAGTTACAGAATATAAAAAATCCGAATTCGAGTAAATTGTTTTTCGAATCGAGTTACAGAATAGGCCCCCTGGTGGTATATAGTAAATGCGGCAGACGCCGATCGAATAGACGAGGATCGAAAAGGCGACGTGCAGACTTCGAGTGCTGACCAAAAAAGAACTGAAGTGTTGAGATGATGACCCTTTTTGTTGAGTGGTACCCAGTGTGGTGTATGTTTGCGTGTGTGGATGTGGGGTGCTCTTGCGTGTGGGGAGTGTTGATGTGTGGGTCCTGTTGGTATGTGGTTTCTGTATGTGTGGTGTAATGGAGTGTTGGCAGTGATGTGTCTTCGTGTTTGGCTGTGTTGAGGTGGTGGCTTATCTCATTTAGCCATCCCGGCCGCATAGGCGAATATTCAGCCTAGCAGTCGCTGGAGTTGTTGAATTGTTGCCACTACGTTGCTAAGCCCAGTGGTGTGGCGATATTGTGGCCTTTGGAACGGTGCGGAGTTGCTGCAATGCGTTGCGGACGTCATGGACAGCACTCAGGATACGCAGCAGTATTTCGTTGTCGTACCGCTCGGTTTGTCTGCCTTGGTCTGATAGTGGCAGCTGGCCGACCTGCATCACGTCGTGGGGTACGGTGAAGCAGCGTGTGATGTTATCTGCCACTCGTGTGGAACAAATCAGCGGAAGCACACTCCTGCGTCACATTTGTGTCCGACAATCAGTTGAGGCAGTGCTCATGTGCCTGGGTGACCCACTGACGTTGTGTCGGTGACACTCCTTTATAGAAACCACAGTGCTGTTGCCGGTGTTTCCGGTGACATAGAGGGCATCGGAGGCGACGCGGTTCGGCTTGGGCCGATGTCGTTGATGGGACTGCTCGTAAGCAACTACCAGAAACGGTGGTCGATGCAGTAGCATTGGTTGGGCGGGGCGTAGGAATAGGACCAGTTCATGCCACGTTGGTGTTGATATGGTAGGCATGTCCACGTCCATATTGATCTCTGTAAAAAATGGGATTTGAATATACATGGTAGTATATAAATAGAATGGGCGAGAGTGCCACGTTCAGTGGCATGACCGGGTCGTCATATTGACTGATCATTTCTGTAATAATATTGTTATTTTTTAACGGTTTGTTGCGGTCTGAGGTTTCATTGATTTATTTGAATTACTTTTCGTTGTTGTTGCACCTGTAACAGTGAAAGGCAGAGCAAAGTTGCAGCGTTCCGGTGAAAGTTCTGCCATAATCTGCGTCCTCATTTTCTATTTATGCATGGTGCATGAAAATGCATCTTTTCATTTGAGGCTTAAATCGGGGAATATAGAACTCTTGGCGAATTATATGTTGCATTAGGCGATGTTCAGCGTGCAACATTAGTATGTGTATATATTTGAGGAGCAATGTGGCAAGTCGAGACTCCTCTGGTATTATTACAGGATGGCGTTCATTATATGTCAGGCTTGAGTTGGCAAGCCGACCATTAGCACGAAGCAGACCTTTCGTATCCCGAAATGGATTTAGTAATAAGAGTTAGTTCTTTCTCATTCATTTCACATCTCGCACTTGAAGTGGCGCGACTGAGTATCATTGAAAAGAGCGGCCTTTGTCTTTTCTAGGTCTTGGGCGTACAGCGTGGGTTTTCCCTTCACTCTTATTTTGAGTCGCTTGATGAAATTGAACATGTAAGCGATTACCCTGAGTGCTCGGGGGTATGATGAAAATTGTTCAAGGATGTCAGTATCATCCAATGCCGTGTGAAAAGAGCCGATTTTTCGACTTTCTGGAGCAATTATGTTGCGCATAGGCGATCGTGGCCAAGAATCGGGAGATTCTGTTAACCATCGAGAACCATTCCACCAAAGAGTGGTGGTGGCAAGGTGCAGAGACTTGCACCCCTTGAACCTAGATCGGCAGGATTGTCAGCACTGGCTACTTGTCGCCAAGTGGCTGATCCCACTAGGTCAAGGAGATACAATTTATATTTTGCCATATTTAGATGCATTTGCACCATGGGTATTAGCTTGGCTAGTACTAGTGCACCACATAGTTCCAGTCGTGGCAGGCTTAATGTTTTTAGTGGAGGCCCCTTTGCCTTGGCTACTAGTAGGTGACTGGTGATTGCTGTGTCGGATTGTGTGCGCACATAGATGGTGGCACAATATACCTTTTCAGAGGCGTCACAGCCATGTAGTTCGACTTTGTGCTCTGGGGCATAATTTATCCATTGTGGGATTTGTATCTGTGAGATATCTTTCAGATTGCCCGCGAACTGGGACCACTTTTCTAAACGAAGTGGTTTAGTCTAGTCACAATTCTTGTATTAGAATTTTTGCTTGTATCATAATTGGCCAAAGCCATCCTGTGGGGACGAAAAGTTTTGCCACCGAGGATAAAATTTGCCTCTTTGTTATAGCTGATAGTGCGGATATTGACTCATTAGTGTGTGAAAACTGGTCAGATGTCGCATTCGATTGTATCCCCAAAGTTTTTGTTGTGCTTTCCTTTTCGAATTTAAGGAAATTAGTGTCGAATAGATTTTCTTTAGGTATGTCCTTTAAAATATTAGGGTGGTTCGCCGTTATCTTTTTTACTGGACACCCTACTGTATTTAGAGCCTGTGTCAGTTCGTGGAGTGTACGAATGGCTAGGTATGGGGCACAATTTACGCCAAAGGTAACTTTTATTAATTTAAAGTTGCGTGGTGGACTATTGGGAGATTTTCGGAAAATAGTTCGCTGAAAATCTCGATCATCTTTATGTACCACTATTTAACGATAAATTTTTTCGAAATCCCCATTGAAAACGTATTTGTATATACGTCAGTTTAATATGAGGAGCATTAAATCCGGCTGAAGGGTGGGTCCTGTAAATAAAATGTCATTCAGAGAATTCCCCGAACTTGAGGATTTTGATGCATTAAAGACAACTCTTACCTCTGTGGTTTTTTTGTCTTGCCTTATTACTGCATTATGTGGCAGGTAAAAATAATAGTATTTACTTTTTATAATTTTTTCGCCAGGGCTGTCTTCCTCCATGTAGTCTAAATGGAGCTCTTCTAAGTAGGTTTTTTTCCATACTTAAAAACTGTTGGATAGCAGAAGTGCGGGAATGACCTAAGGCGAGTGTGTGGGCAAATTCTGGCTTAAGTGGTAGTCTTACGACGTACCGGCCAGTATCTATTGTCTTACCGTTGTGGATTTGTGAAAATCTTCACAATATCGATCTTCAGGGTTTGTGACTGATATGAGGGGGAGTTCTTCTAACTCTTAAATTTCTTCAGTTGTGTATTGAGGTACTCGTGCTCCTCAATGCTCGATGGAAACCACTGCTGTGAGGAATAATACACTGCTTCGGTTTTCGCTGTATAG